>NC_083326.1:21751338-21923474 GCF_963455315.2 Globicephala melas | reverse complement strand
ACTCCAACAGAGCCTATGCAAGTTATAGAGCTGGTGTTTCTGCCATCATATGCTGCTCTTTTTTATTTCTTAATTTGTTCAGAACAGAGGAAGAAGAATGCTATTTGCTGGCCTGCTGGGAGCCCTGGCACCTAGTGAAGAATAGGTATTCACTAGATTTTTGCTGAATGAATGGAGATAACACTTAATCGAACTCAATAACTGAGAGGAAAATTGAATTAGCCTTAAAGTCTCATAAGTACAGCTATGCTTTAAAAAAAAATCATGTGCTTGCAAAAGCTGTCGATTTAATAAATCATTTGCCATGGAATGAGCTTTGTGAATATTTATCTCTTCAATATTATGGAGCCAGCATAGTAGTTAGTAAAAAATAGACCACACAGATTCACAGGCAAAAAAGGCAACTCATCAAGAGATTTTAAATGATTATAATCATAGGTGTAGGCAACTAGTAAAATCTTTCTGTAGAATGAGAAAGGAAAAAATAATGCCAATTTCAACATAAGCCAATTATAGGGTCTATCTATTTTCTGAACTATCACAAAATATTTTGTGCCTCACTATCCAAAAAGAGCCCTTTTAACCAGACTTGGCATTGCTTACATTTATTTTTAGGGCAATATAAAGGTTCATTTTATTTTCATGGTTGAAAAATTGAGGGGTATTCCTCTTCACCCACAGCTGTTATTCACTGTTAGAATGTGTATGGGTATGGTAGATGCTTAGAGACAATTTTTGTATCACATGAACACTTCGAGGAAGGTTAAAAGCAAGTTGAAGTGTTGCTTTTACCTTAGGCATAAATGTTTAAGTTTAGTCATTTACCTCTTAAATAATACATTTAACTTTTAAAACATTTTTTAGAAAATAAAGGAGGGGTTCTAGGTTGAAATTAAGATTTGTTTTAAGAAAATAACATTCACTTGAACTGTATTTCACACTTAGGAGATCAAACTCAAATTTTCATATGCAACTGAGCATGAAAATTCCCTGTGAATTTCCCAAGAATTAATGTCTGTTTCTCTTCATTAATAACCATAAACACACACACACACAGACTTCCACAGGTGTTCTATGGACTGATTTTGTATGACTCTTCCTATTCATTACTCACTTCTGTGGAATCTTCACGGGTGCTTTTGGTACTTAGTTTCAAACAGAGATCTTTATTGGTTTTCTAATCTAAAAGAAAGAGGGAAAACATGACTAACAGACAAAATACCCAAATCTAGAACAAAACAAAAAGCTGTAAAGTAATCCAAATAGCTAAGAACACAGGCTTAAAGAAGTAAATGCTATTTGAATGATAATCATGTTTCAGGCAAATGTTTCCAACCATGTACATTATTGGATTATCTGACTCTTGGAAGATTTCCTCCTGCTCAGAAGGAGGAGGTTTCAATTACCATCTGTACAGTCAAAAAATAGTCTGTGACTTCAGTTAATATAGGCAGTTATTTTACCTCCACACACTTGCACATTTTCCTTGCCAATGTCATTTCCTGCAAGTGGCAGATCACGAAAGATAATCATATTGAACTCATAAGAGAGTCTTGTGCTATAAAGTATTTAAATTCTCCACAACTCCCCATTTTTTTCAAGTGGTTTGAATTTAAGATGCTTTTCAAGGAATGTTTCCCTCTCACAACTCTCAGATTCTTCAGTTCAGTTTCTAAGGTTGCCATGAAAAATACCGTGGTAAATGTTGTGACATTTTCTGTGAACATGTTCCATTATTACAGGACAACCCACTCAGCTCCCAGGATGGTCCATGAAATGCAACATGAGTCAAGCACATGGACCTCAGAGTTCAACCTGGTTTTTGTTGCAGTTGTTTGTTTCGTTCATTCATTAAACAAATGCATGTTCAGAATGTGCTACAGGCCAGGTGCTCTATTAGGTACTAAAGGCCTTTTTCACGTATGCAAATGAATGCTAGAATGAAGCTTTGTTTATTCTGTCATGCCAGAGCAGATATGTTGAACATTTTACAACCACAAACTACATAGTCTCTAAAGCTGCCTTTCACTACCCTTCACTTCCTCTTCTGCATTGTCATTGTGTGTGTGTGTGTGTGTGCGTGTGCGTGTGTGTGTGTGTGTGGTGTGTGTAGGCAAGTGACATGTATCTATGTTGTAAATTTACCTTTCCTTCTAGGTTGTGAGCTAATCCAGAGCATGTACTTTTTATGCTCAATACTTAGTGAGTAACATGTAAAAGTTACCCAGAAAAAGTCTAGGTAAAAAATGAATAACTTTATTTCGTTAATACTTTAAATATATAAACCTATTTTAATTTTTTGTATAGATAAAATGTTACCCTAAAATATTAAATTAAAAAAATCAATTAGATCTACTGGAATTTATATGTGTTTTATACTAATACATTTTTTAAATGAGTAGAGTTCAAAAACCACATTCACAGAAAGACAGACAAGATAAAAAGGCAGAGGGCTATGTACCAGATGAAGGAACAAGTTAAAACCCCAGAAAAACAACTAAATGAAGTGGAGATAGGCAACCTTCCAGAAAAAGAATTCAGAATAATGATAGTGAAGAGGATCCAGGACCTCGGATAAAGAATAGAGGCAAAGATCGAGAAGATGCAAGAAATGCTTAACAAAGACCTAGAAGAATTAAAGAACAAAAAAACACAGATGAACAATACAATAACTGAAATGAAAACTACACTAGAAGGAATCAAGAGCAGAATAACTGAGGCAGAAGAACGGATAAGTGACCTGGAAGACAGAATGGTGGAATTCACTGCTGTGGAACAGAATAAAGAAAAAAGAATGAAAAGAAATGCAGGCAGCCTAAGAGACCTCTGGACAACATTAAATGCAATGACATTCTCATTATAGGAGTCCCAGAAGGAGAAGAGAGAAAGGACCAGAGAAAATTTTGAAGAGATTAGAATCGAAAACTTCCCTAACGTAGAAAGGAAATAGCCACCCAAGTCCAGGAAGTGCAGAGAGTCCCATACAGGATAAACCCAAGGAGAAACACGCCGAGACACATAGTAAGCAAATTGGCAAAAATTAAAGACAAAGAAAAATTATTGAAAGCAGCAAGGGAAAAATGACAAATAACATACAAGGGAACCTCCCATAAGGTTAACAGCTGATTTCTCAGCAGAAACTCTACAAGCCAGAAGAGAGTGGCATGATATGCTTACAGTGATGAAAGGGAAGAACCTACAACCAAGATGACTCTACCCGGCAAGGATCTCATTCAGATTCGATGGAGAAATCAAAAAGCTTTACAGACAAGCAAAAGCTAAGAGAATTCAGCACCACCAAACCAGCTCTACAACAAATGCTAAAGGAACTTCTCTAAGTGGGAAACACAAGAGAAGAAAAGGACCTACAAAAACAAACCCAAAACAATTAAGAAAATGGTCATAGGAACATACATATTGATAATTACCTTAAATGTGAATGGATTAAATGCTCCAACCAAAAGACACAGGCTTGCTGAATGGATACAAAAACAAGACCCATATATATGCTGTCTACAAGAGACCCACTTCAGACCTAGGGACACATACAGACTGAAAGTGAGGGGATGGAAAAAGACATTCCATGCAAATGGAAATCAAAAGAAAGCTGGAGTAGCAATTTTCATATCGGAAAAAATAGACTTTAAAATAAAGAATGTTACAAGAGACAAGGAAGAACACTACATAATGATCAAGGGATCAATCCAAGAAGAAGACATAACAATTATAAATATATATGCACCCAACATAGGAACACCACAATACATAAGGCAACTGCTAACAGCTATAAAACAGGAAATCAACAGTAACACAGTAATAGTGGGGGACTCTAACACCTCACTTACACCAATGGACAGATCATCCAAACAGAAAATTAATAAGGAAACACAAGCTTTAAATGACACAATAGACCAGATAGATTTAATTGATATTTATAGGACATTCCATCCAAAAACAGCAGATTACACTTTCTTCTCAAGAGCACATGGAACATTCTCCAGGATAGATCACATCTTGGGTCAAAAATCAAGCCTCAGTAAATTTAAGAAAATTGAAATCATATCAAACATCTTTTCTGACCACAACACTATGAGATTAGAAATCAATTACAGGGAAAAAAACATAAAAAACACAAGCACATGGAGGCTAAACAATATGTTACTAAATAAGCAAGAGATCACTGAAGAAATCAAGAGGAAATCAAAAAATACCTAGAGACAAATGACAATGCAAACACGATGATCCAAAACCTATGGAATGCAGCAAAAGCAGTTCTAAGAGGAAAGTTTATAGCTATACAAACCTACCTCAAGAAACAAGAAAAATCTCAAATAAACAATCTAACCTTACACCTAAAGGAACTAGAGAAAGAACAAACAAAACCCAAAGTTAGCAGAAGGAAAGAAATTATAAAGATCACAACAAAATAAATGAAATACAAACAAAAAAAAAACAATAGCAAAGATTAAAAAAAGCTAAAAGCTGGTTCTGTGAGAAGACAAATAAATTTGATAAACCATTAGCCAGACTCATCAAGAAAAAGAGGGGAGGACTCAAATCAATAAAATTAAAAGTGAAAAAGGAGAAGTTACAACAGACACCGCAGAAATACAAAGCATCCTAAGAGACTACCACAAGCAGCTCTATGCCAATAAAATAGACAACCTGGAAGAAATGGACAAATTTTTAGAAAGGTATAACCTTCCAAGACTGAACCATGAAGGAATAGAAAATAGAAAGAGACCAATCACAAGTAATGAAATTGAAACTGTGATTAAAAATCTTCCAACAAACAAAAGTCCAGGACCAGATGGCTTCACAGGTGAATTCTATGAAACATTTAGAGAAGAGCTAACACCCATCCTTCTCAAACTCTTCCAAAAAATTGCAGAGGAAGGAACACTCCCAAACTCATTGTATGAGGCCACCATCACCCTGATACCAAAACCAGACAAATATACTACAAAAAAGAAAGATACAGACCAATATCACTGATGAATATAGATGCAAAAATCCTCAACAACATACTAGCAAACAGAGTCAAACAACACATTAAAAGGATCATACACCATGATCAAGTGGGATTTATCCCAGGGATGCAAGGATTCTTCAATATATGCAAATCAATCAATGTGATACACCATATTAACAAATTGAAGAATAAAAACCATATGATCATCTCAATAGATGCAGAAAAAGCTTTTGACAAAGTCCAACACCGATTTATGATAAAAAAAAACTGTCCAGAAAGTGGGCATAGAGGGAACCTACTTCAACATAATAAAGTCCATATATGACAAACCCATAGCAAACATCATTCTCAATGGTGAAAATCTGAAAGCCTTTCCTGTAAGATCAGGAACAAGACAAGGATGTCCATTCTTACTACTATTATTCAACATAGTTTTGGAAGTCCTAGCCATGGCAATCAGAGAAAAAAAAGAAATAAAAAGAGTACAAATTGGAAAAGAAGAAGTAAAACTGTCACTGTTTGCAGATGACATGATACTACACATAAAGAATCCTAAAAATGCCACCAGAAAACTACTAGAGCTAATCAATGAATTTGGTAAACTTGTAGGATACAAAACTCATGCACATAAATCTCTTCCATTCCTATACACTAATGATGAAAAACCTGAAAGAGAAATTATGGAAACACTGCCATTTACCATTGCAACAAAAAGAATAAAATACCTAGGAATAAACCTACCTAGGGAGACAAAAGACCTGTATGCAGAAAACTATAAGACACTGATGAAAGAAATTAAAGATGATACCAACAGATGGAGAGATACACCATGTTCTTAGACTGGAAGAATCAATATTGTGAAAATGACTATACTACCCAAAGCAATCAAAATATTCAGTGCAATCCCAACCAAATTACCAATGGCATTTTTTATGGAACTAGAACAAAAAATCTTAAAATTTGTATGGAGACAAAAAAGACCCTGAATACTTAAAGCAGTCTTGAGGGAAAAAAATGGAGCTGGAGGAATCAGACTCCCTGACTTCAGACTATACTATAAAGCTACAGTAATCAAGACAATATGGTACTGGCATAAAAACAGAAACATAGATCAATGGAACAAGATAGAAAGCCCAGAGATAAACGCACACACCTATGGTCAACTAATCTATGATAAAGGAGGCAAGGATATACAATGGAGAAAAGACCATCTCTTCAATAAGTGGTGCAGGGAAAACTGGACAGCTACATGTAAAAGAATGAAATTAGAACACTCCCTAACACCATACACAAAAATAAATTCAAAATGGATTAGAGACCTAAATGTAAGACCGGGCACTATAAAACTCTTAGAGGAAAACATAGGAAGAACACTCTTTGACATAATTCACAGCAAGATCTTTTATGATCCACCTTCTAGAGTAATGGAAATAAAAACAATAATAAACAAATGGGGCCTAATGAAACTTCAAAGCTTTTGCACAGCAAAGGAAACCATAAGCAAGACGAAAATACACCTCTCAGAATGGGAGAGAATATTTGCAAATGAATCAACGGACAAAGGATTAACCTCCAAAATATATAAACAGCTCATGCAGCTCAATATTTAAAAAACAAACAACCGAATCCACAAGTGGGCAGAAGACCTAAATAGACATTTCTCCAAAGAAGATACACAGATGGCCAAGAAGCACATGAAAATCTGCTCAACACCACTAATTATTAGAGAAATGCAAATCAAAACTACAATGAGCTATCACCTCACACCAGTAAGAATGGGCATCATCAGAAAATCTACAAACAACAAATGCTGGAGAGGGTGTGGAGAAAAGGGAACCCTCTTGCACTGTTGGTGGGAATGTAAATTGATACAGCCACTATGGAGAACAGTATGGAGGTTCCTTAAAAAACAAAAAATGGAATTACCATATGATCCAGCAATCCCACTACTGGGCATATATCCAGAGAAAACCATAATTCAAAGAGACACATGCACCCCAATGTTCATTGCAGCACTATTTACAATAGCCAGGTCATGGAAGCAACCTAAATGCCCATCGACAGATGAATGGATAAAGAAGATTTGGCACATATATACAATGCAATATTACTCAGCCACAAAAAGGAACGAAATTGGATCATTTGTTGAGACGTGGATCTAGAGACTGTCATACAGAGTGAAGTAAGTCAGAAAGAGAAAAACAAATATCATATATTAATGCATATATGTGGAACCTAGAAAAATGGTACAGATGAACTGGTTTGCAGAGCAGAAATTGAGACACTGACGTAGAGAACAAACGTATGGACACCAAGGGGGGAAAGCGGTGGGGGAGCGTGGTGGTGGTGGGATGAACTGGGTGATTGGGATTGACATGTATACACTGATGTGTATAAAATTGATGACTAATAAGGACCTGCTATATAAAAAAACAAATAAAATTCAAAAATTAAAGAAAAATGAGTAGAGTTGATTTTCAGATTAATATTACACAAAAGACTGGACTTAATGGTTTCTATAAATCAATTCAAATCATACCTAATGAGGTTTAATTAAAACCTTTACAAAATCATCAAATAGTGTCCTAGAGAACTTTATGAACATTTTAGTTTGCATTTCCATTAATATTTTGACTGGTACAAATCAATTGCAGGTGCTAGTATGTAAATTTATTTCAAGGCGTCAGAGCTCAGCCTCCAAGGCACCAAAACCCCAAATACACAGCACTAATCGTCCTCTTCTTCTATGTCTGAAGAAATGCAGAAAATTAGGGAATTAAAAGAAAAACGCCAACTGAAAACTCTGCATAAAAATGATACACCTCAATTTCTCGCCAGTGATTATCTTGGGTACTTATAATGCATGTATTTCAAAGCAATTGCTCTTTTTCTTTCTCTCTCTCTCCTTTTTTTTTTTTTTTTTTTTGTAACAACAATTCTAATTTAATGGTAACTGCTAGTCATTTTTCACAGTTAAGTCTTTCTGTTTTAAAATCTCAGTTATAGTTAAAGAACCTTCACTGGGGGGTGGAAGCAGAGGGAAGAGTGAAGATAAAAGTATATCTAATGTTTCTGACTAACAGGGACACAAATTAATCTTAGTTAACTGGCATATATGGAACTCCTAAACTTGTGGAAATGACATATATTACATTTTGAGAACAGTTATTCTTAAGTCTTTAAATGTGTAGCAGTTGTAGGTAACTGAATTTTTAGATTCAGATTTATGAAAACAAAGAGATAAGAATTAGGAGTTACATTGGAAAAGAGTTCTGAGAGCAATCCACTTTTTTGTCTTTTGGGAGGGAGTTAATAGTATAATGCTTTGAACATGCAAGAGTCGGGGGTTCTGTCCCTTTTAACAAGAAGAAACAGGGCCATTATCTTAAAAAATACTCTTCGTAAAAACATCCACAACTCTACCAGAGAGCTGTCAACACACATACACACACACTGTTTATACATGATTCATCTACTTCTTTAGTCATTCAAAGAAATATTTACTGAGTGCTGACTCTCAGCCGATGATGGTTATGGTTACTCAGCAAAGACAGCCATGCTCTCTGTTTTCCTGGGGTTTACAATTTGATGAGTGAGAATGTGGGAGGGAATAAGCCACAGTTGATCTTTTTTTGCTGAAACTACAAAAAAATAATGCTTCTGGGTGCCAAGCACCTTTCCTCATGCCATCACTCTAGGCCACTCTATAGATACACATAATTAGCCTTTCTAAAAATATTTTTCTTAATATACCTGTTTTACATTTTTTAACTTCTTTCTTTTATGTGCAGACTAAAATCTGAACTTTGCTATCCTGGTGTTTAAGAACTTTTAAAATCTTATTAATTTACCTGTCCTCTGACTACTCTCCTTTCTAATCTGTTAACTATTTTAACTCCTTTACAGCTCTTAACACCATCAGAAATTATTATATTCACTAGAACGAAGCTTTTAAGGGCATAGACTTAGTTCATCTTTTTCACCCCACTGCCTTCCAGCATCTGGGACAGAATCAGGCAGCTAGGTAAGGCTCTATAAACATGATGGCCAACTTCCTACTTTCCAAAATCTCTCCTCAAAGTAGCTAATTGTTCTTGAAAATAATGTACACTTCCCCACCATGGACACTGTAACAGCCTGGAAAACACTTGCAGCGATTCTCACCTTTTGTTTGTATCCAACCCACCAAGTGTTTACTCAGTCGCAGCCTGAAATACATTACGTTTATTTAATATTTCACAATTGATATTATCCCATCTCATGAAAACTTTTATTATTTTTTAAGTTGTTACTTAAATATGCTCTTGCTTTGTCTGTTTATGTTCTAGTTTCCTAAGATACCATTTTATTTTAGTTTTCACAACAAAGCTAATGGTAATGAAATGATTTCAACATTGTATTTATTGTGTGACTCCTCTATATCAGGTTGATAGGGAGTCTTCAAAATTGATCCCTATGTATTTAGTCTGTGACATCATAGCTCTTCTGGTTTGTATTTCCTACTGTCTGAAGTAAGTATTTAATAATGATTGATTTTACTTCAAAATAATATAGTAGAAGACCTACAGACAATAGAAAATATAAGTGGCTTATAGATAAATAAGCAGAGTTATATAATTCTAGCTACTTTGGACCAGTTAAGGCAGGACAAACATATTTGCATCCCTCAGTATGGCACAAATGTTATGTCACCACAGTTATTAACATATGGGGGGCTTCCCTGGTGGCGCAGTGGTTGAGAGTCCGCCTGCCGATGCAGGGGACACGGGTTCGTGCCCCGGTCCGGGAGGATCCCACATGCCACGAAGCGGCTGGGCTCGTGAGCCATGGCCGCTGAGCCTGCGCATCCGGAGTCTGTGCTCCGCAACGGGAGAGGCCACAACAGTGAGAGGCCCGCGTACCACAGAGAAAAAAACAAAAACAAAAAAACATATGGGGCGGTTCTGCATCATTGGCAATTATGGGCATTGGGTTTCATGTGCTCTGTTTTAGATCGTGGGATCGTAGACCATATTTTTTGCTCTTCAATAAAATTTAATATATAAAGAAATGGGTAGTACAGGTTTAAGGAATTATCAGGTGCTACACGGACAAAATAAAAATATGGAACAATGAAATATTGTCACAGTCACGGCTACCAAAGATGAGACGCAACAGCAGTAACACGCGGTTTGTCAAGTAGAGCAGCTCGTTTCTGTTCAGACTTGACTTACCAGTTATTTGCTCCTTCTTTGCCTCCACATCCCCCCGTCTTTGTCCTACTTTGTGATACAGGACCTGGATCCTGCAAACTATGTTTTCCCTTTGCCTGCTCTACTTAGCAGCGTCAGCCTACATACCCCAGCCCACAGGGGAGACTGCAGGGCTGGAGGAGAAAGGAAAGGCTTTCTTTTCTGCTTCCTGCCCTGTTTTGGTTTTTGCTTTCTTCTGTGGTGGCAGAAAGGCTGTTGCATGCGTGGTATGGGTCTCTTAGCCATGCCCGTGGCCCTGGGCTGCCCCGAGGGCAGTCCCCACCCTCTGCTTCGACCCCCAGCAATGGGTGGTGTGACAGCAGTCACACCGTCTCCTAACTCGGGAGATTCAGACATCTAACTCTCCACCCTGTAGGCCCTCCTCCAAATTTCTCAAATCTTCCTTGTTCACATTTGCCACTGGTATGAAAGAAGACCTTTTAGTGTTAGTGGCCTTACTCCCAGAAGTAATTCTTAGTTAGAACCAGTTTTTTGTTTGTTTGTTTGTTTTTAGCCTCAACTCTCAACCGCACTGGAATCAGACTCCCAAACTAGACGTTGGAAATGGCAGATTTTTTCCAAGCAGTAAATTAAGAAAGAGGCAGTGCATCATTTGTTAATCCCATGACCACAAAACAAAACACGGTTTATCTACTTTTCCAAATTCCTCCTCCCAGTCTGCTATTTAATGAGGTGAAGATCGAGGTTCACCAAATTCCTCCTCCCAGTCTGCTATTTAATGAGGTGAGGATTCTGTCCTTTAAAACCTGCTCAGGACTCTTTTTCAAATAACAGGATGGTAATTTCTGAGTCCCATTAATTCATGCATTCTGGAAAATTTTTAAAAGGCTATTTGTTCAGATTAGTTCTGCTTAAGAACGTCTTTTATCATTTTTACATCTTGGAATCCAAAGATTGGCCAAAGGGCTTTACATTATGATGTAGCATGGATAGCAATTAAGGAATTAAATCGCTTTATTTTTCTATTTTAAAAATTACATTCATACCAAAAGACTATATGTTGAATAATTGCTTACAAGGGGATACAAAGCACAAGTAACAGAATTCCCAACCCAAGCTGATGCCAATCAAGGAAAAGCAAGTAAAATGCCCAAGAGTAAGTCCTTCTTAGAGAAGGTTTTATAATTATAACTTCATATTTACAGCTGGCAGAAGATTAATAGTAAATAACTGTCCACGTATAGGATGGGAAAGCACCACTAAGGAGGCAAAACGCCATGTGTCTTCCAATATTCAGGTACTATGAGGACATTAGGAAGATGATTAGGTGCAACCATACCGTCCAGGTGTAATACGGCACATAGCACATTTCCTGCCTAACTGTGCATTTCAGTGCTCTTGCCAGCTAAAAGCACCAATACATTTTAACTGCACATGTGCATGTGCAAATATGCATTATATTGTATAAGTAAAGTCTCAATATTGTAATGACTCCTTTATTACTTATACTGATTGTCATCATAAATTACTTTAAGGGAGATGAGTATGAAGAGAATTTTATAAATTAAGAATCTTTAAAAGTAATGTTAGCTAATATTTATTAAAATTTTCTTAGTCACTATTTTAATTTCTTTAAATTTATAAACTTACTTAATTTTCACAAGTGTCATTATTCTCCTAGATTTATAGAAGTAAAAAAGCAAAGTAAGTAATTTGCCCATGGTTACATTTAATAAGTGGAAGAACTGAGATTCAGTTCCAGATATTCTTACTTATAAAGGCTGTGCACTTCCTACTATACCAGCCTCGATTTAAATATTACAGATATTTTTATAAATTGTAAGATCTATGAAAAGAAAACACACTGTGCACCAATTTTGCACTATTTCTGGTAGTCAAAATAAGAAGATAAAGTATTTTTGTAGATGGATTTTAAGATATCAACAAGTTCTTCGATATTTTTCCCTTTAAGAGATGGAGTTTAATTTCTCCGTCCTGAAGTAGACTATACTTAGTGACTTACTGTGTTTAAGTAGAAATATCAGAAATGACAGCATGCCACTTCTGAGGTTCGATTATACGTAGATGGTGGCTTCCATCTTGAGCACATTCTCTCTCTCAGTTTCTCTCTCGTATCACAACTCAGGAGGAGCCCCTATAATCCGCAGGAGAGATCCCTGAGGCAAGAAATGGGGGCATCTGGCTTACAGCCACACAACTGGGCTTGGAAGCACAGCTTCATTAGCAGAACTCTGAGTGTGGAGACAACAGCTCAGACCTACAGTTTGATCCAACCTCACGGGAGAGCCTGAGTCACAGCCACTCTGATAATCACCATCCAGAACCCTCAGCCTCATAAACTGAGTGAAATAATCAGTGTCTGATTTCTTTAAAATGTTCAATTTTGAGGCATTTTGACATGGCAGTGTTCAATAATATACTCTGCATAGTATTTAAGATACACCTCAGCATAAATAAGTTCATAATTGAATAAATGAATGAATGTATGAATGAGAAAGCCCAGGCCACTAGAGAGAATTACCTTTTAGGTTACTAATGTAAAGAATGCATTCTCTTTATGAGTACGTGAAAAAACTATATAGATATAAAATAAATTTAAATACATTCTATGTATATATTTATTTAAAACACATTTGTATATATAAAATAAATTTGAATAAATTCTATATACATACCTTTATTTTATATTTTATATATACATTTATATATATATATATATATCAGATTACCCCAAAGTCTAGGCAATTCTTCTTAGCATGGTTTAAATGAGCATATATATTTGAAAATAATAAAACTGAATTTCTTTAATTCAGACAGTCTTTCAATTATGTTAAAAAAGTAGCATCCATTGATTCACCAAGACACCAGTTATATTTTTATATCCTAGAAGACATAAGAAGGAATTTGGAAAACTCTTGTTCTGTATTTAGTTTTGACTAGTGAGTATGACTAACTGACTTATTGATGATGTAACTTAGTTGGCTAACTTATTGATGATATAAACTAGTAAATAAGTTACTCCGTGTAAAGTTCTGTGCTATGGACTAAATTGCATTTCCTTAAAATTGTTTCTTTTTTTTTTTTCTGGTGCAGTATTTCCTTAAAATTCTTATGTTGAAGCCCTAACTCTCACTGTGATGGTTTTTGGAGATGGGGCCTTTGGGAGATAATTAGGTTTAGTTGAGGTAATGAGGGTGGGGCTGTCTTGATGGGATTAATGCCCTTATTAGAAGAGAAACAAGAGCAAAAGTGCTCTTTCTCTCTCTGTGTCTCCCTCCCCCAACCCCTGCCTCAGGCGCATGAGGAAATAATTGAGAAGGTGGCCTTCTGCAAGCTAGGAAAAGAGTCTTCACCAGAAGCCAACCATGCTGGGACCCCGATCTTGGACTTCCAGGCTTCAAAGCTGTGAGGCAATAAATTGCTGTTGTTTAAGCCTCCCAGTCTATGGTATTTTACTATGGCAGCCTGAGCTGACTAAGATATTCAAGGCACAATCAGGGACACATAGTCAGTAGTTCAAGTGATGTTAGCCATTGTTGTTATTAACAGTATTAGTATTGGTAGTAGAATTAATGGTAGTAACAGTATCATTCTTATTTTTATATCATCCTCCACTAATAGAATGAATTCTGGCAGAAAAATAGTCATCTCCCTACCTGTCTCTCAGTTTTATTCCAAGTTTCCTAACTCTGCTGATAAACACATTTCCTTGATGCCATGTATCTGCCTGACTTGGTCCTCCTTCCTTCTAATCTCTGCTTATATATAATATTTCAGAGAAGGCTCAGGAGAGAGGATACGCACAGCCCCCCACCCCAATCATGTACACACACTGTACCCCTTAATTTGTTTTGTTTCTCTCTATGGGACTGATGTCCATTTAAAATATTACATTTATGTGTGTACATTTTATGTCATCCCTCGCTAATATGTAAGCCTTGGAGGATTAAAACTGTTTTTCTTTTGTTCACTGCTGTTGCCTCCACACCTAGAATATGCATGGCATGCGTTAACACTTTTTGAGTTAACAACATTTAGAACATCTTTAAAATTCAGAACAACCTAGATCTACTTCATTTTTAATGGTTCTGCATTTTATGGATGTATATTCATTTAGTTAATATTTCCGTTTGGTGGTCACTTATTCTTATTCCTAATTAAATTTTAAATTTTAATTCATATTTTCATATTGAAAAGCTATCCCCTTCCAAGTCTCACTTTCCAGAAACATCTATTTTAATTGCTTAGCTTTTTCATTTGGTATTTACTTCCATTTTACCCAATAATTTGCTTATATTGATATTTTAATTTAATCTTTAATTTTCAGTATTATGAAAAAATATGCATACAAGTGCATGCTCACACACATACATCATTCTATTTACTTTGCATTTTGTTCTCTGAATTTATGGTTGTGGACAAGCAGAATTCTTGTTCGTTTTTTCTTGCATCAGTATGTACATGGCTACATATACATGGAGAAATATTGCAAGGAACTATTTTCTCTTTTCTCCCGTTAACTTTTTTATAGGAGGACAATGAGAAGTAAATGCTTCTAAATCTATCACTAGAGGAAAATTCAGAATCGACATTATAGAAGGCATTACCACTTATAAACACAAGCTCTATAGACATTAGACTTGTAATGTGTTTTGAATACACAGTCCTGGATTTGACTTAAGTGAACAAATATCAAACTCTCTCACCACATGTCACCCAGTAAGATTCCAAGAAGCATTATCTCTAAGTATCTCTAGGTAAAGATGATGTAATGCTGCTGCTTTATCTGCACAGTCAATGAAATGAGCATGCTTTTGAGAAATAAGAGAAAACCAATGTGTTTGTATTTTTATCATGTACGCGCAGGCCTTCAGTACAGGTATGTGTTGCCATGCATATTTTTCTTGTGCAGGACTCAATTTAAATGTTCATGGAAACTACAAATACTATCATCTTTTATTTGTCATCATTTGGTAATGAAGAAGGCTCAGATGCTACCCCACAAAATGAGAAAGGACTTCCAAGGATAGCATCTGTCTCACTGGCAGAGCCTGCCCTGCTTGTGATTGTAGCCTTGGAATCACCATAGAATTACCATGGGGTTTGGCACTTCTGAGATGTACCAGCTTGGTGAATCTTTTTTCTTTTTTGAAGAAACCACTGACTTGCAGGTCAGGTTCATGTTCTGATAAATGTAATTGCGTTTGAAAAAGATAAGCAGGGCCTTCTTTACATTCTTCCACATCTCATCATAGAGTCAAGCCCTTTATTTGATATATGGTAATTAGAACAGGACGGACAACGGTTGCCATATTCTTTGCATAGAAATGTGCTCTGTGGGCTAGATGCCACTCACCCTCCCACCTGGCTTAGCTATTTTTCCAGCTCACATGCTTCCTTTCTTAATTAGAATTCAAATATGCCGACAGTTTTCCTTGCTGTGAGGTTGCCTCTTTTTCCCTCCTTAGTATGGGCATCTGCATGTTATTATATTATAAATAAAATCTTGGATCTCTTACTAAAATAAGGTCTTTCTGACAAGAAAACTACATGCCTATCTGGCAAATACCATCTCATTATTTCAGGTATCTTATTTAATGATATATTCCTATGTGTATCTATTAAAAATTGAGGGGCTTTTTTTCCTGATGATAAAATAGAGCCAAAGGAAGGATCTTTATATTCATCTTAGTTTACCTAAATGGAAATTTCATAAACTTGGAATGACTTAGATGTTAGGATAGAAAAACAGCAACAACCTGTAACATTAGTTTTCTTGAGTCCTTTAATTTACACCATACAGGATTAAGAGAGAAATAAAGACCAATGGTTAAAAATAAACATAAAAATAAAAAACATAAAAACATTAAAAAAACATTAAAAAAAATGTACAAGCACATTTAAACTCATCAGTATACCGTAAAAACAGTCAAGGAATGGTGACATAATAAAACATCTGAATTCTGGTTTAATCAAGGAAGAATAATATAATTATTATATAATTATATATATAAGGACCCCAACCTAAATATTATATAATTATATATATAAGGACCCAAAACTAAATAACTAAATAATGTAGCTGAATGTCTTGGTTGGGACTAAAGGCACTTTTTTTTTTTCCCTCTAAAGGCAATTGCATAACAACATGAAGATGTAGGGTGGTAAGTGACTTATTAATTTTCATGCAGATCATAGGTTCTTTTTGATGAGTTCTTAGTCATTAGATACTTCAATATTGGGTTACATGTTTTTTGAAAGTCAGAGTATGCACCCTTCCACTGAAATGAACCCTCAAGAAAGTGATCCTAAAACCTAATTGGAAATTCACAAGCGTAAACACAAAGCACTACCTTTGCCAAGTCCACTTTTACCCGCTTTTTAACTCAACTCCAATAGAAAATGCATCGTCTTGATCTATTTTGAGAAGAGGTGACTATAATATCAGCTGCTACCTCGTGAGTTATTGGGCAGACAGAAGGGGAGAGGAAGCCTGGACACACTTTTCAGAACTAGTTTTAAGCAGCACAAATCTATAAGGTACAGTTCAATCCATTAGCAGAGGAAGGTATTAAATCCAATCAGATTTCCATCAGTGTCTTACCTAATGTACAGAGAACAGCGGCTCTAAGACATTATCTCCACAGTCATGAGAACCTAGAAAACTGTCTTTGATGGAAGCTTTCAGTCCTAAAGAGCAACTGCGTAATATATCTTTAAAGAAAGGCAACTAAGGATAGCCCTGCTGAAACGCTAGCCATCAGTAACTATTTGAAATGCTTAATGGATGCAAGCATACTGAAATCTCCTTGTTTCTGCTAAGAGAAAAACATAAACAGTTGTATTCATTAGGCATGGAAACTAGGCACAAAACTAGTCTGTTTTTGTTGGTTCTCTAAGAAGAAACTTGGGGCATTCTGAGACTTCACAGAGATTATGTTTCTGAGAGGTACTCCTGTGCTATTAAACTGATAAAATAATATAGGCAAGTCTATTTTTTAAAGTCAGGTTACCCTCCTCATGCTGTATTTCAATTCAGTCTATCTCAACTGTTGGTTGAATGGCTGGTCTAATGAAAGTTGCTTTTCATTAAGTGGCTGGTGACAGCTTGAGAGTCATTGAACTGTGATGCAGAAAATGACCCACTTTTAAATGGGTTAATGATCAACCATTAACGGGAAAACTCACTGAAAACAAGCCAACGTCGATCAGTACTATTGACCACACAATGGTCAATTGCCTCCTTCCCACCTTTTAAAATAGAATGTTTCTTTAAACACATAATTCTAAAGTGTGTGCTTTCCAGAGGCTTGTCCACCCCATCTCTGTTTGAAATATTAACTCCTCTGTATTTTAAAACCAACCCCCTTGTGCTCCTCACTCTCATGTAGGCACATCTTGCTGGGTCCCTGTGCGTAAATCTTTCTAATTTCGTTCCTCTCCACCTTTGCACATCTGTTTCCTGCTAGCATCTTCATCTGTTGGCACACCTAAGGAGAAAGACCACATTTTGACCCACAGGCTGTAATTCTGTCATTTGGATCCAACCATTTGACAGCACATCTAAAAGTCTGGAGAAGAGGTTTACGCTGCTTTGATAGGACTAGCGCGGATGGTTCTAACTATAGATGTGTTTCCCATTTGCAGTCCCAGAGTAAACATACGAAGGAAGTTTTCTTTTTCCAAACTGGTCATCTTATAGTCCCAAACATGGTGTTCTACCACTTCCTCCCCCCACTTTCTTCTCCATCATTTTGCTTTAAAAGCCTTTTGTAGGGCTTCCCTGGTGGCGCAGTGGTTGAGAGTCCGCCTGCCGATGCAGGCGATACGGGTTCGTGCCCCGGTTCGGGAAGATCCCACATGCCGCGGAGCGGCTGGGCCCGTGAGCCATGGCCGCTGAGCCTGTGCGTCCGGAACCTGTGCTCCGCAACGGGAGAGGCCACAACAGTGAGAGGCCCGCGTACCGAAAAAAAAAAAGCCTTTTGTAGAGCAAGAGACCTCGTGTGATAGGGGATACACCAGGGTGGGGTGGAGGTGAGGTAGGCTCAGACAGTCAACTGTGCGCAGGCTGGGGAGGGGTGGGGGAATAAACGGAGCGCCCGTCTACAATGCCTTTCTGGAACAATACTTGAAAACTCTATTGTATTAATTTAATCCCTCACCAAGAGAGTTTTTAATGCTATACTGTGCTAAGAAAATCAATATGATCAGGGACTTCATTCTTTTGGCTGCCTAAAATATGGCAATCTGACTCTCAAATGGAGTTACTTTCATCAAGAGATAGGAAAGTAAAATCAGCACACATCCTTTCCTTTCATTAAATGCACGATGATACAACGTGTTTTAATATCTGGACTTATAATTTAGCCTTTTAAAAAAATCATGCGTACATGACCTCCAAATCCCAGCTAGTTTTCAATTCTCATTGTGTATTATAGGAAATTTCCTTACCAGATTTTTGGTTATTTCCATAATGGAATATATACTCAAGACTGGCTATAATATATTAGCAGATACTAGTCTTTCTTTCCTGTTAAATTATTTACTTCCTCAGATTTGGGGTTAAGAATTAACAGACTTGGCTATGCATTCTTGGTTGTAAATACCAGATCCCTGTTTTGGCTGTTGTGAGCAGAGATGAAATTTATGAAGGCTGTCAGGATGCTCACAGAATCAACATACAACTGACAAACAATTCTCAGAAAATGGCGGGGGTGGGGCGGGGGGAAACAAAAGAAAAACCAAGGAACCCTGGGCTACAGAAACCACGCTCAACTCATGCTACAGGAAGCACCTGAGGGCACTAATGCTGGCACGCGGAGGGGCAGGGGCAGTGGCACTACCAGTGGACACATCTGACTCGCAGAGTTTAGATTATATGGACACAACCTGGCCACCAGAACATAGAGAGAGGGAGTTGAAGTCCATAACAGAAGGTGGAAAACCCTTCCAGCGAAAGTCTGCCTGATGTCAAATACCTACGTATATGAAAGGAGTTTACATTATGGGAGGCAAACAAAATAAATCACAACCAGTGAACACATACTAACCAATGGAAATCCTCAGGGCCTTTCCTGTCCACCAAATAATAACACCAATTATGTGTTGTCCTGTTCACTGTACACCAAATTAAGAGAGGACTGGTCATCATCTGTGACACCTTACAGTATGATTCCCTAGTTCCCGCCATCCAATGAGTATTTGAAAATATTTGCAGAATAAATTTGTTTATTCATCTTCAGAAAACTCTGATCCTAAAATATAACACATTAAAAGGTTTTCTGCCTTGGTGGGCAGAATAATGCCACACCCCTGCTCCCAAGGAAGCTTCCATGGCCAGTGATTATTTTACCTTACTTGCAAAAGGGACTTTGCTGATGGGGTCGATGTTAAGGACTTGATATGGGGTGTACCCTGGATTACCTGGGTGGGTCAAATCTAATCAGATGAATCCTTGAAAAGCAGAGATCCTTTCCCAGCTGTAGTCAGAGGGAGATTTAATGACAGAAATGAGATCAGACAGACGAAACATTATTGGCTTTTTTTTTTTTTTTCATTATTGGCTTTGAAGGTGAAGAAAGGAAGCCACAAGCCAAGGAATATGACCAGCCTCTAGAAGCTGGAAAAGACAAGGAAAAGGATTCTCCCTAGAGCATCCAGGAAAGAACACAGCCTTGCCAAATACCTTGATTTAAGCCCAGTGAGACCCATTGAATTTCTGACCTTCAGAACTGTGAGGTAAACTTTTTAAAGTTTGTGGTAATTTTTTTACTGTGGTAATTTGTTATGGCAGCAACAGAGAATAACACAATTGTTCTCCTGTGATTACACATATAGCAAGTCTTTGTTTTACAGCTGGACCAGCTGAGACTCAGGAAGAGTGAAGACTTAATAACATAAATGAAATTGAGGTGTAAACAGCTAAAGCGATCTGGTTCTCCTAGTAGCCTAAAACAAATTTTCAAGGGTAAACTAAATAACACTCTCATACTGGATACTATTATTGTGAAATTATCAGTTTTGAGAATTACACATCATTAGAAAGATTTTCGGAAATACACATTTTTGAAGTTGCTTATTAAAAATTCAAAATTCCTAAGGATTAATGTAAATGTTAACACCAAGAGAAGAGAATTGTTATTATGCAGAGTGTGCTATTGGTTTTACTTGAAAACAAAACATGCAGACAAAAGACTTATCTGTAATTGAAGCTAGATTTTCAATGTTCTAGTTATTTAATCCTATAAAACTTACGTCGTCCCTTATATAAGATTTTCAAGCATGTAAAATTGAGGGGAAAGAATCTGAAAAACGAAAGATATATATGTATGTATAACTGAATCACTTTGCTGTACACCCAAAACCTACACAACATTGTAAATCAACTACACTTTAGTAAAAATAAATTAATTAATTAAAAAATAAAATGGAGTGGAAATCTCCACCTCAGGGTGCATGCTGCATTTCAGGTTACACACTATACAAGACAGGCCATTTAGGTTAGAAGTAATTCTCTAAAAGCTAAACAAAGAAATATTAGTGCATAATGCATTTAACAAATCCCAGAGCTGGTAGGAAGCTTAATGCTAATTTGTTTCCAGTACTTCCCCATACTAAATTTATGCCATAAATTGATCACTTTGCTGTTCAAAGAAGATAAAATGTAGACAATTATTCCTTCCTGTCAGTCCCTGATAATGTAAAATGTTGTGAATGGGTTCAACTTAACGTAATCCTACACAGTGGTGTTATTAACACTTGAGTCCATTAATTCCCATGCTGTTTTAATGTAGTTTTATAAATTCCTAGCAATACACTCATTTCTCAAACTCAGAGAAAATACACAGGAAAAATACGCATACTGAAGTTGTGGACTTTTCCTTGTCAAACAAAGGTTAACAGATAAATGAGCTATTGACAGGTCAACGCTATCCTTAATATACACTATAGCATTTGAGAGATCAAATTCCATTTAACACAGCCTCACTTCATTATAACTCAGAATAAATCCAGAGAAATTTACTGAAATAGACCAAAAGAGTATTACCTACATGTTTTTCCCACTCTAACAACTGTACAATTTAATGTTTCAAACCAACATTCACAACTTTGGAATAAATAATATTTTTGAACCCACAGAGGTTTCCATACAGCAACTCTGACATTTTCCCTCTGTACTATTTGGCTTAATTATGACATTAGTTTGATTGTCTTTTACAGTTAATTGAATTAAAAAGAATTTTGAAAGCACTTTTATGTATAAGTCCTGGAGACCAATTCTATATTCCTCTGAGATTCAGAATGCCAAACACTTCATAGTTTCATATTTTAATAATCTTTTTTTGGAAGTAGGTTATATATAGACACAAGTAGACATCATGGTTGTATAGCTCAAAGAATTTTAACCACAAAACATCTGGATCAAGGGATGGAATACTTTTAGCATCATTGACCATCTCCCATACCTTCACTTTATTCTTTTTCCTCTCCACAAAGGTACCCACTATCTGATTTCGAACACCAGAGAATAATTTTGCTGATTTTTGAATTTGGTGTATATCATACATGTGTCTTCTTTCATATCTGTCATCTTAAGTGGATACTACTTATGTAGTTGCTTGTAAAAGAAGTTTCTAATTTCATTTTTATTGTTATTTCATTTTATGAATATACCAAAATGTATTCACCCCTTCTATTTTGATAGGCATTGGTGGTGAGTTCTGGTCTTAGCTCTTGCTTTATAATCCTCTCACTCATATATGTCTGTTGGTACATATAATACGTATTTCTGTGCATAAATAACCAGGAGTACAATTGCTGAGTCACAGGGTATGTTAGTTCAGATTTAGTATATATTGCCGAAGTCTTCCTAAAGTGGAAATAACAATGTACATTTCAACTGCAGTGCATAAGATTTCCAGTTACCCCAAGCCCTAGTTGACACATACATTCTGTGTTTTGGTTGCATAGAGGTATTTTGTTATTAACTCACCTGATAGCTGAGTTTGAATATCTTTTCATATGCTTATTTAGGAGAACTGAGCAAAGAGTATTTAATTCAAGCAGGATGGTGGGTCATAGAAATTTGAGGGAGGTGCTTCAAGGAAGGCTGCATGTATGAGTTGACTGAGGAAGGGCATATATGACAGTTTGGGGGACAAAAATGATATTGAGCTGGAGAGAGGAGGAACTTAGACATCAGGTGGTTCAGAGTAGTGATAACCCACAAAATATGTTGTTACCCAAGGACCACTGATGGTCCAAGGTATCTTTAGCATAAAATAAACATGGGAAGTAATGAAAGAAAAAATTATGAAAGAAGATTTGGGCTAGATTGGCAAAGGGGCTTGAATGTCCTTAGTAAGGAGACAGGGCTCTATTATTTAGGAAATAAATAAATGTGTGAACTTTGATGTAGTTGTAAATAACACCGATTATAAAAATAATCATAATAATTGGAACCTGATATAATTTCTAGGGAATAAAGAACACATTTCTGAAATGTTCCTGAAATGTTAGATTTATTTTGCTTATTTTTGCTCCATGTGACATTTCTACCTTGTAGAAATCTGTGCATGCCCATAAAATAGACAGATTTAGATCCCATTAATGATTAATATTGTTTCAAAATTGAAATCCGTGATTGATTGTTTGTACAGAAATGGGCTCTAATATCGTGAATGAATAATGGGAGATGTTACACAAAGGAATTCATATTAATTCTATGAATAAAATGGTAGACAGCTTTTGAATAAGCTGCACAAATTATTTCACTAAGAAATCAGTCTGTATACAAAAAGGAAAACTGAGTTTAAGACACTAGAGTAAAGTTATGAAAACGGTGGAATTTAAAATTTTAATAACATTTAGACCAGTCCTGCTTCCAGAAACAACATTTTCTCATTCTAATGTCATGAACCTATGAGTTAAACCACCGTGGATTCAGCTCTCAATAGCTATATATAGGTCTATGACCTTCAAAAAATTATTTAAACCACATAAGACTCATCAGTACTATTTGTAATATGGGAATATGCCTATGTTACAGAAATGTTTGCATTTTTAAAGAAGGGATGTCTAGCATAAAATAATATTATCACATTA
This sequence comes from Globicephala melas, assembly GCF_963455315.2. Classification (NCBI taxonomy): domain Eukaryota; kingdom Metazoa; phylum Chordata; class Mammalia; order Artiodactyla; family Delphinidae; genus Globicephala; species Globicephala melas. The sequence goes on along the minus strand of NC_083326.1, from coordinate 21,900,185 downwards.
GTTGATGGTTCAGTTTTCTAATTACTGCTTTCTCTGATTCTCCAGGTTACCTTCATTTCACTTTCAAATATTTAGGGAACTCTTATTTGAAAGGAAAACGACTGTAGCTGTCCTGCTTTTATTCCACAATGTCAGCGAAGACTAGGTATGTTGAAATTTTAGTGCTTTCAATAAAACTCGATAATTTAAAAAAATGTGCCATGGAAATACTTAAAGGATTCATAAAAGGGCTATACAATCACTATGTTTTCTTATTTCCTTAAAATTCTTGACTAGTAAAGAAATAACTGATGCTTAGTTTTATACATTGATAAAGTATGTTTATATATTTTCATATTGTCAGTGACAGGGTTCTTTAAAAAAAATAAAGCATGACAAAATGCTTCTTGTTTTTTAACCACTGGCTTGTATCAGCCCTAGGATAACATAGGTTTTAATTTTTTTAAACCAGCTTGATATGTAATAGGTAAAAGTGATTTCTGATGATACATGGCAGTATTTATTGTCTCCTTATTATCCAAACACGTCACTGGGGTTATTTCTTTTTAGTTCTGTAGCATGTCTTCTCAGTGTTCGTTGCCCAGACTTCTACATACTTCTTTCTCAGAATTTGTCTTCTCACTTTACATTATCCTCTGAAATCTCTCTTTTAGCCACAAATACACTTAGTATCTATACACTGACGACCCTCAAAAATGCACCTGACTCAGCCCTTTCTCCTGAGAACAAGCCTTTATATCTCTCTTTTCACACCTGCACGTAGGTTAGAGTCAGTTGGGTCTAACTGAATGTGCCCACAAGAGCATGACCACTTAGTGGTGAAGATATTTACTCCACCTGCTTCCACTTAGTGGTGAAGATATTTACTCCACCTGCGTGGTTTCCCACCTTAACAAAGAACATCAGTGTCCTTGTGATTCAACTTAGAAACCTGAGAGACATCTTGACTTTCCATTCTCCCTCCCTGCCTTCCCCTTCTGCTCCATCTTCTGAATCACTAAATCCTGAGTACCTCCTAATCCATCTATGACTCTTAGACCTCGCTGTAATTGTCCTCATCTTAAGGACACAATCCCTTATCAGCTTCTGCAACAGGACTCTATTCATTATTTGTATTCACACTTGACACATCACCCACATATTCTTCTCTCAATAGCCTGAGTGATGGTTATTACATGAACAATCTGTAATTCATTCTCCTGTTTAAAATCTCTACATTAATTTATTTTTAAATTATTGTGAAATACAATTAGCATATTAAAGTGTATAAAACCTGAAATAGAGGTAAAGAGCAACAATAAAATAAACAGCTGTGTACCTACAACCAAGTCATGACATAGAACGTTAAACGCAGCTTCCAGCATCCACTCCCTGACCACTTCCTTTTTTCTCTCCTCCTCAAATCAACTACCATCTTGAAACCTAAACCCATTCCTCCCACATTTTCTATCTCCTTCATTATCCAATTATGCATCCATAATTAAAATTGTATCAAGTATTGTATTTAGACACCATATAACTGGGAATCATGTTGTGTTTATCTTCTAAGACAGACTTCCTTCACTCCAAATTATGCTTCTGGAAATCAATGCTATTAATGCATGAGGTTTGATTTTATTTTTTTCTGTTTTATTGAACATTCCACTATGATTTATCCATTCTAGATTGATATACATTCTGATTGTTTTCAGTATTTTGCTATCATGACCATTGTTACTCTTAACTCTTGTAAATGTCCTGGTACACATGTGCGAGAGATTTTCTAAATTACACACTCGATAGTGTAGGTCCTGCATTGTAGAGAATGGCTGTGCATCCCAAACAACATTGCACCTTAGAATCACCTGGGGAGCTTCCAAAGCTCCCAACGCCCACGTCTCATCAATTAAATCAGACTGGCTAGAGGTGGAGCCAGGAACCAGAAGCTTATAAAGATCCCAGGATGATTCCCTCCTGCAGCAATTTGGGAGCCACAAGGCTGAGGGTGAATTTTACAAGGTGATGCCAAAAATGCTTTTCAAATCAGTCATATTCCATTCTTCAACTCCAGCGGCAGTGGGTGAGTGTTTCTGGTATTACGTATCTTCAACCAAGTTTTATATTATCCGATTTAAAAAATGTTGTCAAGCTGGTAGATGAGGAATAGCGTTTACATGGGGTTTTACTTTGTATCTCTTTGGTTGCTTATGAGGTTGAACGTTTGTTTTAACTTTTATGTGAGCCGTTTCTGTTTTATCATCTGTAAAAATTCAGTTTTCTGCTTGAAATTGTATAGGTTTATTTTTCTATCTTTGATTTGGTAGAAAATATTTGTATTTTATTGAAAATCTTTTGATATTTATGCATTTTGATCTGGCTGTCAGAGTTCTGCCCTATTCCTAGGTTGTTAAATGCCCTCCCTTTCCAAATTTTGAACTTTATCAATTTTGTGGCGACAGGAGCATTTGTTGTGCTGATTACAATGTTTTTCCCCCTCAAATCTCAATGGAGTCTAACATTTTTAAATTGAACTATCCATGTGTTCTTTGAATAAGCCTTCTGTGTCTGTCATATTATTATTTCAATGTACAGCTAAATTCAATTTGCTAATATTTAGTACACTTGCATCCGTTAGTTTGAAGTGATGTTTGTCAATAATTTTCTGTGTTTACGTGTGGTGTTGCCTTTGTTCAGGTTTATTTTAATGCATATTTAATTTTTTTAACTCCAGAAATGTTTTCTTCTATATTTTAAGAAAATATTTATTTTCCCATGTGGAATAGTTTAGCTTTTAAGGCACTGAAGTTAAACAGTTAAGCCTATATGATAAGAAACATTCTAACTCACTAGATACAAATTCTAGCTTTGTTATTTTCTAGCTATGCCACCTTCCGCAATTCACATACCATCTGTGTGTGAGTGGGTGCTTTCTGATAACAAAGCAAGAAAAATTAGTTAAAATCATTCCCGGTGAGCTTCTCTTGTTTATTCGTTCTTAAAAGAGCAATTAAAGCTAAACCTGAAACATCTTACCAAGTGACTCGGTAGAAGGAGCACGGCAGAAGGTAAGACCACGGATGGTGGAGCCGTCCTGTCTGGTTTCAAATCCTGTCTCTGCCACTTACTAGCTGTGTGGTCTTGGGGAGCCTTTATACCTGTGTGTCTCAGGTTCCTAAACTGTGAAACATGCCAGGTTGTAGCAGCCAGCTCATAGGTTTGCAAAGTGGATTAAATGAGTTCATATTTGCAACGCACTTAAAGTAGTTCTTAGCACAGAATGAGTACTGCATACAGGTTGCTAAATAACTAATAAAGAAGGTGCGTGGGTTCCTTTTCATCTCCCTTGCCTCCCACCTCAGGCTGTCAGCACCACTTTCTAGAATCCTAACGAAGACAAGTTCACATGCATGGCTTTTTATCTACACGTCAAGTTCTGTAGGTATATACCTAGTATAGGTTATTTCTTGTACTGAGATGAGTTGCTTTCTGGCTTGTTTCTTTGATTTTCTACGTATGTTAGAGGTAAAATCATTTGTTTCTTATACAGTGCTTCCCTCTCCTTTCTGCCATTATTTGGTCATGATGCCATTAGTTCTGGGTGGTTATTCTTCCCGACTCTTTCTCACTTTTTCTCCCTCAAAGACGCAGTGAAAGTGTCCCGGCCATTCTTGAGGCTTCTGAGTGTTCACAATTAATCTTTGGCTCTGGTGAGCGAGGGCTCGTTTGGAGAGAGAGCCTACATCTTTCCACCAAGACGGAGTCTCTGCTCTTACTCCATTTTGTTTCTTTCTGAATTAGGGGAGGGCATCGTGAGTTGCGTTAAGATTCTTCATCTCGGTGTAGCTCTCTGACGAGGGATTAGAGAAGCTGCTGTCAATTCTGTCAGTTCGATTTTAGGATTAAAACGTGCACAAAGCTCATCTACCAGGAATAATGCTCAGGAGGTGCACAAACATATACACCAAACCTAATTAAAGGTGTGTGAAATACTAAGTTTGACATCAGTTTCTCATTACAAATGGCTGGGTCTGATGAAAGGTGCAGATGAAATTTTTACCTAATATATATGGAAAAGGACATGTTTATTTCCTAGTAACTAATTGCTACGTTTACAGTTGAATATGCACACACGTGTTGTCAGTCACAATAACAATACCCTTTTTACCTGATATCATACTTCTAAATAGAGAGTTGTCACGATGAAAAGGAGTTTCTGGCTCCCAGTGTACGTCCCTGTAACGAACGTTTTTGTAAACTCATCCTAAGGCTCATCCTACAAGTAGTTCACTTTAGGAAGAGAAATACACCACATGAAAATACCTTGCCTGCCTTTGCCATTTTCAGAGTAAGGTATAATTATCTTCAATTGCCTCTTTTCTGAATTAAAAATACTTTTAGCTCATCTGTACAAACTCTAGAGATTTCCACTTAATGGTAAAGGTCAGTGAAACAACTGAAATAGAAATACTTAGAATAAAGACAAAAACTCCTTTTACATAGGAAAATAGTCAAAACTTTCTGTGATAGGTCAATGGTTGCAGAGAAAGAAATCTGTTTCAAAAATGAAGAAAGAGAGGCTTCGTCTCTTCAGTTTTTACGGGGCACATTATCTTATCAGGTCTTTCACCAAGTGTTTCAACAAAGCTCATTTTCATCTGTGTCTAGACTGCAGTATTATTTCTGCAATTCTTGAATATTGGGGCCCTTTCTTTATTCTCAGCCCTAAAAATGGAGTTGTCAGAACAGCAAAAAACATAGCATCTGACAGAACTGTAGGAGCCAAAGTCACTTCATTACCCAGAAAAGCTCCTTAAGCTATAAAATTGTGTGTCAAAATCCCTTTGAAATTCTCCTCAGGCTGGACAAGGAAAGTAACTTTGGGGGCTCACCCTGCTCTTTGCTCTACAGTTGATCTTTAGATGCCCATTTGAAACAAAATAAGTGATTTCCTTTAAGACTCTAAAACAAAAAATCACTATCACCTCTCTCAGTTCATAAACTACAGCATTTGTTCTCTTTAGAGATACACTTGTGTTTTAACATAAGCTTTTGTTTTGACTCCTCTTAGAGCTAGTCATAGTGGCATTAGGGAGGCTCTTTCTAGCCTCTTAATTGTAGAAATCAGTCATGCTCTTGATTGGCCTAATAAGGTTCAGTGTAGTCACATACATTTCAGCTGTCTTACCAGGCAGTTGTAGGTTCAAGGGAAATAGTCACAGTTACACGTGAGGAGCATGGATCTGGGCTTCCAGAAAACTGGGGGAAGAAGCCTGTCCTCTTTTTAACATCATTATACTTGAAGATAATTTTCTTGTATTCCTATCTACATCATTTCGTATTTTCACCTGTAAGTTATTATTTAAGAGATCCAAATAAGTGAGTCTATACACATTTTTATTCCTGTTTATATAAAGTTCGAAACAGATTAAAGTGGTTAAGGATATATAAGTGATAAAAGCAAGGAAGGGATCTCTAGAAAGGTTAGGGGAGTGACATTAATTTAGTGGTTGTATTCGGTAGGGGCAGGCTATAATGTTCTGGAATGAAAGCTGTATGTATTGATGCTTCTTGACTTAAGTGGTGTGATAATGGTGTTCTCTGTGTACTAATTTGTTAAGCTGTACATTTTTATTTTATGATTTCTTGTTTTCTCCCAATTAAAATTTTCATAGTAACAAAAGATTATCTTAGAAAAATTCTAATGCATTCAGAAGCAAAAGAAAGATAAATTTGATTGAAATTTTAAGTATTTTACTGGTTAAAAATAAATATAAAATAGAATAAAATTTCCAGCTTTATTTAATTTTAAAGAGCAGGAAAAGTAATGCTCTTTATTTCTCCAATCCTGGCGAGCCCCTAAAATGGTTTTGAAAAGTCAGAATTATAAAGAATTGATAAGAAAACAGAATTATTATTGTCAGCCCCTGCAATACATGTGAGATTATATGCCTAGACTGGAATTATGGGCAACAATATAAATGATTTTTACCAGATGAGTATCTCTTATTATAGTTTGAACCCCAAGTCGAAATAAAGAAGCTTAAATTTAGACAAATATTGATCAATACTTATTAAAGCTTGATTAAATAAGTTGATTAAACATCAGGTCTCTAGGAAGTAAACTGAAATTCCTCAAGCTTTTTTATATTTTCAAATGTTTTTTCATAACTATAGCTCTTAACAGAATACTAGAGATCACATGATTAATAAAAAACACTGTAGCAGACATTTCCAAATGTACACATACTTTACAGGTAGAATTTAGAGTGGAAGTTCTTGGAGCATCTGAATTAGTTGTTTCGATTGATATTTATTTTTTATGTTATAACATATTGATATCAAATAGCACAGTATTTTTATTTTTTTCCGGTACGCGGGCCTCTCACTATTGTGGCCTCTCCCGTTGCGGAGCACAGGCTCAGCGGCCATGGCTCACGGGCCCAGCCGCTCCGCGGCATGTGGGATCTTCCTGGACCGGGGCACGAACCCGTGTTCCCTGCATCGGCAGGCGGACTCTCAACCACTGCGCCACCAGGGTAGCCCATGCACAGTATTTTAAAAGGAAAATGTAGACTCAGTGACTGTGACAATTTAGACATTAAATATTTTGAAAGTTAATGATTATCTTATGTTTAAAGAGGAGGACACATTTCCCTTGGCTGACAATGATTCATGTAATTGCTCCTTGATAGAAAGCCCCAATTAACTCCTATAGGATTTGTAAAAGACAGTGAGGTAAACATGGTGTTCATACTTAAGCATTTTGGGTTATTCCTCCAGGCTGTATATTTTACTCCATATTCATTTAGGTAGGATTTCTGAGCAAGAATTTTAAGTGAAATGAAGAATCCAAATTCAAAATATTAATTCGTTTTAAAGGTATTTAATTATATAATTTGTATGGACATCAAAAACACATTAATGACTAAATAGAGACCAGGTAAGTCCATTTAACTATTGTGACAACTATAAAAATAAAAATGAACTCTGCACACATTTTGAGAAAGGTTCACATGGGACCCTGTACTTTCCAGTTTCATCTACAAACATAACAAGAAAATATCTCCCCAGGTCTGTCTTTAGTACAAAAATTAAGAGAAAAAAAAGGGATAAATTTCAGTGTATCTTTGAGACTGCCTAATGCAACAAAAAATGCTAAATGCTAATTTTATTAGGAAAAAGATTGCCTTGAGTCACTTCTGAAACATTTCAGCAGAGATGACGATATCTCCCTATCTGAGACATCACACTTAGAGGATATAGCTACCTCATTATCTGAATCAAACGTCCCGGGGCAGTAGAATTTCTGGTAAGAGAGATGCTTACCTCAGTCTAGAGTGAGTAACTGAAACAACAGACAAAAAAACAAAACAAAATAGCCACCAAACATGGAGTTGTTTATTTTTTAAAATGCTTGCCTATGCTTTCAATCATGACAATGATGCTAATTAGGTAATAGCTTCGAATACCTTGTACTAAAGAAGAGTTTTTAATATAGTAGAATTGATATGGTGTACATTTTTATCCTATTGTTTTGTATTGAGTTCTTCAATAATTTCCTCAAGCCTTTGACTGATACTCTTAACCCTATATGACTGGTAACCTTGTAAGAAGAGACAGACACAGGGAAGGTGGTCACGTGAAGATGGAGATAGATTAGAGGGACGCATCTGCAAGCCAAGATGATGAACCACAAGGATGGCCAGTAGCTATGAGAAGCTAGGGCAAAGCAAGGAACGTTCCTGCCCTAGATCTTTCAGAGAAGGAATCAACCCCGCTGACGCTCTTTATTTTGGACTTAGAGCTTCCAGAATTGTGGGGTCATACAACTCTGTTGTTTTAAGCCATCCAGGTTTTGATGCTTTGACTTTTTCCTCCTCATTCTGTGTCATATGAAACTGACACAGTTGCCACAGGAAACTGATACAACATATACGAGAGTATCTTTCCTGGGAGTAAAAAAGACCTAACAGAATTGTGATGGATGGATGTATCCCTTCAGTCTCTTGATCGGCCATAATTCCATAGAGGAAATCATTGTTGCTCCTTCAGCCCCATCTTGAGTGCTTATGATTCTAAGCTCATCATGGTTTGAGCAATGCTATGAGAATGTTTTGTGTTAGGTAGATTTTCTGATATTTGCACCAATTTGTTCTTGTTCTGAGTTTTCGAGCTACAGAGCATAAATTTACCATCCATTAACATTAGAGCTTTTAAAATATTTGAAAGAGCACATTCCCTATACCCTAAATCTTCTCTTTTTCTCAGAATACTTGCAATATAAAGGACTGAAATGTTTACAGTCACATATTAAGGGATGTAACTCAATCATTACAAATGCATGTGTGCACACACGCTCACACGCCTATCTGTTTTGTCAAGCAGATCTTAAAAGAAATCCATTCAGTCTTAACAAGTGATATGATAAAGTCTGAAGGGATAGCATGAAAAAGTTTGTCATAAAATAAATTCTTAAAGGACTTTTCTAGTTAAAGAAACTACTGTTAGCCTGTGAACATCATGGAGTCAAGATTAAGACAAGCCTTTGAATATCTTGGTGAATATAATGGTTTGTACTGAGCAAGCTTGCTATAAATACTCATTCAAATTGATTGGTAATTATGGGTCATAGTTGGAAAAAATTCGAAGTAGTATTTGCGCCTTTTGCGTATTTGTTAGACTCTATAAAGAATTTTAAAAAATCGTCTAAAAAAATCACAATACTCTTAAAATACGTGGATATGGAAGGGCAAGGCAAATCAAAGCCACATAACTTCGACTTCACGTTGCCCTTGGTACAAGCAGCTGGTTCTCCGACACATGGCGTGTTCAGACATAGAAACATAAAGGGTGAACGTGCATCTCTATTAACTACCAGATGGTGCTCCTTCATGGGTTTTTATTTTTCATTTTTTCTCTTTGAGATTCATGATATATTCTCTTACTACATTAACCTCTTATAAAAGATCTTCAAATTAAGAAGAGAAACTGGGGGCGGTGGTTGTAGATGGACGCATGTGTCTGCGTTTATGTAATAAATAGTCTTTGTGACAAGCATCTCCCTGGAGGCTTATTTTAGGACTGACTTGTGATCCACCCGCCGGATGAATCTGTGGTTTAATGTCACTTGCTCTGATAGTCTGTCCTGCCTTGCTTTCGTATGGTTTTCTACTTCATTCTTAGGTTATGCATTTTGACACTCCATCTGGTGTTCAAATCCTTCACAGAACTCACAGTAGAACAGCCTGTCATTTTAGTAGCTGGAAGTGTTGAATAATCTGTGTCTTCTCTTCTTCAACCATTTGGAGATTTTTTTCCTGTCCTCATAATGGTAGGAAGCCCTCAAGAGCAATGCATGGGATTGGATCCTTAGGATGTGTGAGGGCCCATGTCTATCTCACTGGTAAACTGCAATTACCAACCTACCCTGGAGCATGTGAAAAAGCATAAAACCCAGAGGATTTGAAGGAAGCAGTCAACTAGGAATACACTGTTAGGATAAATTTAACCGTTCATATTTATGGCATAATGGAAGTCATTTCTTAGCAAATGCTAAGTATTTATTAGCTATCAAAGAAGGATTTGTTTCAAAATCTTCTGAGTTGGGATTGTACAGATCTTAGTTTAGATTGTTCATGTGTATGAATGGCAAACTGAAGGCTTTGATCTTTGGTTATTTTCTTACTGTATCAGAATATATGGGATGGATAATGTTCAGAATATTCCCAATACTTAAAAAAAATTGTCACTAAATTTTAAGACATTAACTATTTAATTTCATAAGTTGCAGTTTGGGATATTTTATAACATACATTAATAATTTTATTTTTGCTTATTATCCTTTTCACCTTTGTCCATTGAATTGGTAATAGAATCAAACCATATTCCAATAGTTTTTGCAGAAACTTTAAGGATTTCAATAACTAAGTTGCTTATAAAGATGTTACATGTAACTTATTTCTCATTTTAAAAATTTAAAAAAAATTTGAAGATGCCCATATTCAATTATAGGTAATAAAATCAGTTTATCTTTTTATGAGTTTTATATTGTAACCATTTTCCAAGTAAAATACTATTTGAGCTTTCTCAGATTTGAGGTATTTCACTGTATGGATATTAATGTATATCAAGGATCAAAAGTATGTTTCAAAAGATGAAGTATTTTTATTTATTTTACTTAGTTTACAGTGTTTTTCCTGATTACAAAATGTAACTTCAGAAATGCAAATGATATAGGTAAAAATGTAACTTCAGAAATGCAAATGGGGGCTTCCCTGGTGGCGCAGTGGTTGAGAGTCCGCCTGCCGATGCAGGGGACACGGGTTCGTGCCCCGGTCCGGGAGGATCCCACATGCCGCGGAGCGGCTGGGCCCGTGAGCCATGGCCGCTGAGCCTGCGCGTCCGGAGCCTGTGCTCCGCAATGGGAGAGGCCACAACAGTGAGAAAAAGGAATGCAAATAATATAGGTAAAAATAACCTCTATGAATCTTCTAGAGTAGTATTTAATTGTACACACACGTATCTGTATATCTGTCTATATGTAAATAATTCAGGACTCTTCTGATTGCTTCAAAACATTATTTATGGGGCTAACAGAAGATGTTAGCTTAACAAAGCCCAAGACTAGAGATACTGAACACACTATCAATAATTACATATCTTTAAAATATCATTTATTTTCTTGCAGTTTCATTCTTTGGAATAGTCATTTTGACTTTCAGAATTCTTGTAATTCAATATTTTTAATAGCTGGATAAATACATACATGCTTAGGGCTTCCCTGGTGGCGCAGTGGTTGAGAGTCCACCTGCTGATGCAGGGAACACGGGTTCGTGCGCCGTTCCGGTAGATCCCACGTGCCGCGGAGCCGCTGGGCCCATGAGCCATGGTCGCTGGGCCTGCGCGTCCAGAGCCTGTGCTCCGCAACGGGAGAGGCCACAACAGTGAGAGGCCAGCGTACCGCAAAAAAAAAAAAAAAAAAATACAAACACGCTTAAGCTCAGGCACACACACGGTGATGATCGCTAGTAGTTGAAACAATTTGAGCGCATTTCTTGATGATTGAAGGAACACTGACATCTCTGTAATCACAGAAACCAGGAAGACCTGGTAGGAAACTGTAGCAAGTTCTAGAGCCATGCTTCTTAAACATATAGATCACCCAGTGATTGTATTAGAGTGTAGATTTTGATTCAGTAGGTCTGCGGTGGGATTGCAGTTCTAAGAAGCTCTCAGGTACTACTGTTGCTGCTGATTCTAGGACCACATTTTATATAACAAGATGGAGCAAGGAAGTCCTGTTGAGTGGGCCCTGGATAAGCCTGTCACACTCAGCACGTCTTAGGTTAGTGGATAATCAAAAGTGTCCACAGTTACAGTTTTATAGATGCAATATGACTACAAAAGTCAATGCAAAAGTATAGTGATTGTTCCTCATTTTGTTATAAACTATAAACAATGTAATAAATTGGCACACATGGCAGAGTGTGAAACATGGAAGTTCAGTCTAGGTAATACGGCTTACAGAGGGAAGTTTGTGTACCCACATGAGCTGAATTTGCTGAATTTTCAGGAAGAAATGGTTGGGCTCAGCATGTCTAGCAAATGCCCCATAGGTGGTTTTCTCTTATTTGGTAGAACTCAGTGGTGCATAGATTAAAAACCCACTGAGATAAATACCAACCTGCCCATAACCCTAAAGGACTAGGGATACTTGAGACGTCAGGCTTAAGTAGTATCTTCCATCTTAACGATATTTGAAAGAATGCAGCCTTTGCGCTTATTACAGTCAAATATAACCTCTGCAGATTTGAATGACAGATGCTCAGTTTTGGCAAGACTCAAATCCAGGTGTTCATAGCACTTCATTAGAAAACCTAAAAATGGTCTCTTGGCTTAAGCCCTAGCAGGCTAAAGATAGAGAGGTGGCCTCCTAATTTTTGGAGTGAACCTAAGTCTGGGACCCCTGGTAGCTCAAGATCTTAGAGACTTATTAGTACAGCCTCACGGGGAACCAAGTTATCTAATTTATTTATGCTAGAGATTCAGTGTGGTGTCTTTGACTGTGGATGTTCCCATTTAATATTTATAACAGACATATGGATGTGGTTCTTTTTTTTTCTTATGAAAAGTCCAGAGTCAGCAAGATTAAGTTACTTGTCCAAACAGCATATCAAGAATTTAGAGTTAGAACTTGATTTTCTGACTAAATATTTCACAAAACAAGTGCCAGTGATTCTTTAAATGTAGCATTCAATCATTCAATCGTTTGCTTGCTGTGTATTTTCTTGTTGGTCTATATTAAGTTTTGCTGGCTTTCCCAATGTGACAATTGAATAATACTCGATAGGTATTTTTACCAGGGTGGTAGTGTGGTAATTGGGTTCATGTAGAGGGAATTCGCAGTCTGTAAATCCCCAAAGGACACTCATCCCCAAATATACACATATTACAGATATATTTTGTCTAATTAGAAGGTGTATGCTGCTTGGTTGAAGATTTTCAGATGACCCTGTTGAGAGTTTCCATTCATGCCCAAGATATCTAGAATAGGTATTTAAGGAGAAGTCATCCGGAGGCTTGTCAGAGTTCCCTGGGTACCCAGCTGTCAGCCACCGTGGTAAGAGTCCAGGGAGCTGTCCTCAGAAGGGTGCTTCTGTGCCACTGTGCCAGACCCTGAGATAAGATGTATCGATAACATAGGAGCTATGAGCAAGGGCCTTGGGGGTGCCTTGTTAGCAGTGTGCAGTCCTAGACTCAGACCAACGCTGCCCTGTTTCTACTAGTTGCCTCTCTAACATTTAAAGCTGCACTAGTTTAAAAGCGTTGAGGGAAACTTTGACCAGGGGGCTGTATGCATGATGCAAAAAGAATAATATGGAAAAGTACTTGGCAAAAGTATAGGAACAAAAAATTTATTTTTAATATTAATTAAATGGCTAGCACATTATTATTAATTAATTTAATAATTAAATTAATATTAATATTAAATTAATATTAATTAACTGGCTAGTATAAATGGCTAGCATTCGTTTATAGTGTTTTTATTGTCTACAAATGCTATGACTCAATTTCTTCCACAAGATCGAACATGTAAAGGTGGCCAGTTAGCTCAGTCAGTTAGAGCATTGTGCTAATAACATGTAAAAATTTGAAAAATGATTGGGAATATTTGAGAAGCAGTAAGTTTTAAAGGCAATTTTGGAGGAAGCTGCAATAATTATATTTATTAGCTGTACAGTGTTGAAGTAAAGAATAACAATCATAGAAGAATGGTAATCTTGGTGTTTCAATGCAATTATAGAGAAAAATAATTTGAAACAAATACACTTCTTCTACCTTCTAATTAAGATTAAGATAAAATTCTTAATCAGGAAAATATTACCAAACAGACAAAATTATTCCTATGCAAAGGTTACTTTAAGTTTCTTATGTGTAATAAATTTTGTGTTAGGAGTAGTCCTTAATTACTGGGAGACTAATTATCTGCTTTGTCTGTATCCCAGGACCTTTTTATCCTCTAGGTTTCCTCCAGTTGGCCACTTTTTGCTGCTCCCCATACCTGTTGTGTGTAGGGGGTGCAGAAACTGGAGAGCAAGTTCTAAAAGCCAAAACACAGAAAAAAGAGAGAAAACTCAATTTCATCCATTTTGATATTTAATTAAAGACAGTAATAGATATCTAAGAATGAAGACGATTGACAATTTAAATGAATTTTCAGATATTTGTGACTATCAATTTGAAATGAGTGGAAGAGAAAATTCCTTTAAATCAATTTAGCAAAGAATATTATAAATAATATGCAAAATATATTTCACATTTGTCATCAGTGGTGCTAAGAATTCAACTCAAATGAGTGCTCCTACCTGTGGTTTGAATCTTCACACAGGAATTCAAGCATCTGTTGTTTACAGTCAAGATATTTTTACTCAGAATATTAACAAAGTTCATATTTCTTGAAAAATAAAATGTTCGCAACTTGTAGTCATTTATTTTATACTGCCGTATCATTTTTATACTTCTCAGTAGCAAAAAAGAACTGTCATAAATGAGTTCCAAAAATCTTGATTATTTTGTACTACTGCAAGGAAGCACTAGTCTTAGCAATGAAAACTTTCAATTAATATTAAAGTATTATCTCTAATGAGGAAGTGAACAAATTTGGGGCACAAAAGTTCAAAAAGTGATATGTTATTTTTTTGGTAACATATCAAAAAGTGATATATTACATAACACATCCATAAAGGATACCGATGCCTCAATGGTAATGCTAGAAGTGCCTGGGAATCCTGCGACACTCAGTGTATAGCAGATGGTAACTCTTGTCATGTAACAATCCTCCTCCATCTAGAAACAGTGGACTAATTTATTCATTTATTTTTATTTCATTTTTCAACCATTACTGATACATAACTGACACAAAACATTGTGTAATTTTAGGTGTATAACGTGATGACTCGATACATTTATACATCTCGAAATGATTACCACAAGAAAGTTAGTTAACACATCCCAGTGAGTTTCACTGTCCCTAAAACACAGTATTACGGCTGGAGCTAGTCCATTGTGTTCTAGTGGCTATAAAATAAATTACTCCCAAATTAGTGCCATTAAAGAACTGCTTATTTTACTCAGATTCCACTGGTTAGGAATTCAAGGAGGGCACAGGAGGGGGAATTTTCTCTGCTTAGTGATGCCTAAAGCCTCATCATAAGGTGTGAAGACTGAGGTGTGGAATCTTATAAAGACTCATGTGTCCAGTGCTCTAAGACTCACACAGCTGAAGGCTGGGCTGCTGGGGCATCTGTCTGTACGGTGGTAGTCTCTGTATCTCGCCAACAAGACGGCTTCAAGGTCACCAGATTTCTTAATAGTGACTCAGGGCTCTAAAGTCATATCCCCAAAGAGAGGGCAAGTCAGGAGGAACATGTATCAGGTTTTCTAACCTGGCATTAAGGCTAGCCCTCCTGTATTCACAAAATAATAATAAAAAATAGGAAAGTGGAATCAATTATTCTTAAATATGTCTTTAATAAAAACAAACAGCAAAGCCCATAGCACAGTGTAGGCTGAAGGCCACTGTGTACCGAGTGGCCCTGTTACCATGCAGGTCACTTAATTCACACAAGGGGAGCCCAAAGGACTGTTTCTAGAATTAGAATTTTTTTTAAAAACCAAACTTTTAAACAATTGAATAAATTGCCTGACTATAGATAAAACAGAAATGATATTTATGATAACAATATGTTGTCTAAAGTTTTGTATCTTGAAATATATTTTACAAAAAAGTGGACAAAATAGATGATTAGAGAAAACTGTCTCTCATATGTTGTCTCCCATTTGCTTCGTGCAGAGATAACTCAAAATTGCTTCTTCAGATTTGGGCAGAGATTTTCACGTGTGACAAAGACCAGGGATGTTTCTTGATAATGTTTAGACAGCTTCATTTTTGGTCTAAGCATGACATCATTTTAGACACAGGCATTCATTTCACATTTTTGTTAATTTTGGTTCTTTTAGTGGTAATTCAAAAACAAATAACACCTTTACTTATCATTACTCCACTGTGGAACTGTTTACTTTAGATACAGGCATTTCTTCCTCTCTTTTCTTTACCAGGTGATGAAGCAGGGTGCTAAATGACTAGAGGCTTCTAGATAGGAAATAATGTATGAAGATGAAGTTTTTGTGTGAGCTGTTTACAGACACTCATAGTTGCGAAAATATCTCAAACTCATCAAATTTATAGTATAAAGGGTAAAATATTAAAGAGCATCTTATGGTTCCCTTTGACAGCTTTCCTAAATTACATGGCTGGATTTGACATAGTATCGTTTTAACTTTCTCACAGGGGAATGTTCACCCCTGTTATCTCTTGACAAAAATTCCTTTAAAGGGAAAGAAAGCAATAAATTCCTTGATTATAGAGATAACTTGACAAGTATCTGTCAAAGAAAATGCACGTGTTGTATGAATACATTTCACTCCCAAAATAATAAGTGCTCTGATATCATGGGTGTGAAGGCATGGCGGGATAAACAAGCAGCTATTAAGGGAGAACATAATTGAAAAGAAAGATTGGAAGTGCTGATAGATTAAAAGGACTTCCCAATGTTCAACACATATAAATCTATTCAAATGCTTTCTTCTTCTTCATCCATCGTGTCTGTGCGCGCGCGCGCACACACACACACACACACACACACACACACACACACACACACACACACACACACACACACACACACACACACACACACACACACTCTCTCTCTCTCTCTCTCTCTGGAATGGTATTCACCTGATATTTATACAGATTATTTCTTGATGACAGAATTTGGGTTTTAATTGTGTTTGGTGTGTCTCAGCATTTTAAAATATTTTGATTATAATACTGCTGAGAACTGTGTTATAAGAAACACATATTACTCTAAAATTGTATAATTTTATTAATCTTAAAATTTTCATTTAAAAAGTTTGTTACCCATTATTGTGTACTAATTTTCTTGGTACTATTTCATAAAATTAACACAAAATTCATGGACAAGCACAGCACATACCAAACAGGATAATGATGATAGTTTTAGAAATCTGTGGAGCTTTCACTGTGCTTGTCTTTCAATGAAGTAAACATGGCTCGATACCTTTGGTCAGTATAAATCTTGCAAATCTAACTAAACATTTTTAACATCTTTGAGAGATAATTGACATATAATAAACTGCTTATATTTAGGTTGTAAAACCCAAGTTTTGTCATATGTGTACACTTATAAGACGTCACAGCAATCTACTTGATGAACGTAACCATCATCCCCCAAAATATCGTGCTCCTTCCTCCAAAAGGCCCCCACCCTTCTACCCCCAGGCAACCACCCATCTGCTTTATTTCTTAATAGATTAGTTTGTTTCTTCTAGAATTTTATAGAAATGGAATAATATGGTACTCTAATTTGCCTGACTTATTTCATTCACCAATATTTAACATAGATTAGGACATCTTTCTTAGAGCAACTCTTTAGTATTTTTGAAATAGCCTAATGGTAACTTTATTCCCTATTGCATATTACTTTTGTGTGTGTTGGATTTTGCAGTGGGCAGAAGAATGTCATAAAATATTCTCCTGGACAGACCAAAGTATTGAAATAAAACAGTTTCATAGCTACATGACAGGCTATAATTACATTAAGAAAAATATCAACTCTAATAGGTGATGAAAGATTGGTTCACCTTATAGCAATGACTTTTTTTCTTAATTTAAAGCTATAAGGTATTTCAGAATAAGGCATGTTCTTGGAGTTCTGTAATTAATGTTATTGGAAGGCCAACATATATAAATGTAATATATTCAGGCTTATTTGACAATAAAAACCTATGAATGTCTAAAAAAATTAAGGATGCTACCTATAATCCATAATTTCTGCATAGTTATAATCCGATTGTATGTACGGTATATATAAATTAGCAATATATTATTTCTTGTCTCTACACTGCTACCAGGCACTCTCTCCTGCCTTGTCACAGAGGCCTCCCAGCTGGTCCCTCTACATCTGCATTCATCCTCCACGCTCTGTTCTCAGATAGACTGGTCCTTCTAAAATATGTTAGGTCATGTCACTGCTCTGCCCAAAACACTGACCCAGTAGCTTCTCATTTCTCTCTGAGTAAGAGACACATTTTATCTCTACCCTTGCTTTTGCTTATGTCAATTTTGGCAGTAATGTAGCTAGGTTTGACAGAATAATTTTATCCAAAGATGTAAGGATCTTAAACAAGGTTGAATAGCTAGTATCCTTTTCGCCAAATGAGATTTATTACTTTGTACTTTTCAGGTGCATTGAAACAAAGCAGAAACATAATTTAACAACTTGCAGAGAATTCCCTTACCTTGACCATGGATGAACAGAAAAGTTCATTATGCACATTAATTCACTTTTGATTCATATTAAGTATTTTTCCTATTTGTAGAACGTTGAAAGTTAGTTTAAAGCCATGAATGGTGACCTGGTTCTAAGAACTTTCCCAAGAAAACGTTGCATTTTCAATGATTTATTGACAGAACACAAGAATGAAATCAGTGTCTACTAGAACTAATGTGGCCTCTGCTATGATTCTCCTTTGTCTTTTTTAAAAAAATTTTATTGGAGCATAGTTGCTTTACAATGTGTTAGTTTCTACTGTACAGCAAAGTGAATTAGCTATACATATATCCCCTGTTTTTTGGATTTCCTTCCCATTTAGGCCACCACAGAGCATTGAGTAGAGTTCCCTGTGCTATACAGTAGGTTCTCATTAGTTATCTATTTTATACATAGTATCAATAGTGTATATGTGTCAATCCCAGTCTTCCAGTTCATCCCACCCCCCTTTCTCCCTTGGTATCCATATATTTATTCTCTACATCTGTGCCTCTATTTCTGCTTTGAAAATAAGATCGTCTATATCAATTTTTTCAGATTCCACATCTATGCATTAATATACAATATTTGTTTTTCTCTTTCTGACTTACTTCACTCTGTATGACAGTCTCTAGGTCCATCCACAGCTCTACAAATGACCCAATTTCATTCCTTTTTATGGCTGAGTAATATTCCATGATACCACCACTATGGAGAAGAGTATGGAGGTTCCTTAAAAAACTAAAAATAGAACTACCATGTGACCCAGTAATCCCACTACTGGGCGTATACCCAGAGAAAACCATAATTCAAAAAGATATATGCACCCTAATGTTCATTGCAGCACTATTTACAATAGCCAGACACGGAAGCAGCTTCTCCTTTGTCTTGTCAGGTGTTTGGGGACTGGTAGTTGTATGTTCATCCAGGTTAGCACCATTACATGGAGATAAAAATGAAGCACTAAAATGGAAACATCAAAGTAAGTTAGAAAACCTTAATAGATAATGTCATGCGACTTTAAGGTTGTTTACCTGTTGTGCGTTATAAAGGTATGTATCAAGGAGTAAGAAAAAATGTCAGTTTATGAGTGAAAAGTAGACACTTTTTCCATTTATTTGCCTCTCAACACATGCTCACACATACACATCTGCTCACACATGCAAGAACGTGTGGACTGAAACTAGAAAGAACACAATTTTCTTCAAGAAATTTCACAGGGTCAGTTCAAGGACTGATGCATACAAGTACGTACACACACACACACACACACACAGAGCTTAATTTTGACTTTTTATTTTTGACTAACCCTCTTCAAAAATCCTCATTCCAGTAATTCAGTTGACTGAACTAGAGCAACAAAACACAAACACACATGAGAAATATTGAAAAGTTTAAAAACTTGACTGTGCTCTCTAATGCAACGAGAAGGTAGATGGTTTCTAAGGTGGATAATTGGAGAAAGAGTGAAAGAGACCTAAGAGTCCAGTTTAAGTGAAGTGGCAAACCCGCAAAATGCTTGAAATTTGCATGGATCATTTGGTTTCTCTGGGCCTTTATTTTCTTATTGATAAACCTTAAATGGTGAGGAACAAATGGTCTCTAAGGTCCCGTTCAGCAGCGATACCCCAAGTCCCTGATTGCACTGAAAATGACCATGCCATTGATGCCAGCTGAGATGTGTCTTCCTTAAACCTCAGCTTCTGGTCTGCCGGGAAAGTTCCCTGAATTCTTTGGCTGTTCTTCCTTCCTTGTGATCTTTCTGATCAGAGTCAGCACCTCAGGGATGCTGCCTGAAAATATCCAGGCCTTCTTTTTATTGCTTTCAAAAGCAATATTATGGGACGTGAGGGCATGGAGTTGATAGAACTCTATCAATCTAATCTCTGAATTAGAATAGCAATAGTCACCTGTCTGGATAGGGCTCTTTTCTTACATAAATCTTCATACTTGAATACATAATTTTCCGACAATCCACATTCCATATTGTGCCAGTGTCACTGGTTGAAAAGTATTCTTATTATTGGTTCATCTTCTTCAAGGACCTATTATGTGCAAGATTCAAAGAAGTATAAAAACGATCCTCCAAACAGAAAGTACAATTTAGTTAATATATCAATCCAAATGTATTTGCAGGAATAAGAAAATCATAATTACTTTTTTGTTTAGTTAAAATGAAGCATTTAAGAGGTGACACATCCTTAGAGGAGGTCGGTGCTGAAGACATGCTTTGATTCCATCTAGTTACACTGTTGCAAATGTAAATTGACTTAGTCTGAGTTCAATATGTATAATGAAGACTTATAAGAAATAGCAGGTTCTCGATTAAAATCCTAGATGGCTATCTTAGTTAAGACATCGTTAGATCCAAAACTGATTCAGAAATGGCATATTTCCTTGTTTTTGCTTTTGTGTGATTATGTTATTTCTTAAAGGTCGTAGATATTACAAAAAATTTAGAAATCATCCAGACTAAGACAATCCCCCTCATTTTGCAAACTGAAAATGAGGACCTAAGATACAACTTTGTAACAGTTTTATATGGCTTGTTCCTAGAATGTGGGCAAGAACCCAAACCTGTCCAGAGACCTTGCTAGTGTACTCCCCCTCTCCCAGCCCCCAGCATACACACAAATACTCGTATACGTGAGACACTCTGCTTGGGCATCTCTTCCATATATTTCTTCTGCTCATACATACATACATACATACATACATTTATTTATTTATTTCGGTACACGGGCCTCTCACTGTTGTGGCCTCTTCCGTTGCGGAGCGCAGGCTCAGCGGCCATGGCTCATGGGCCCAGCCTCTCAGCGGCATGTGGGATCTTCCCAGACCGGGGCATGAACCCGTGTCCCCTGCATCGGCAGGCGGACTCTCAACCACTGCGCCACCAGGGAAGCCCTGCTTATACATATTTTACCTCTATCTATACTTACCTATCTATCAAATATAATATGTATATTCTTATATGAATATATTAAATTTACTATATATTTACATACTTATGTATTTATCTACTTCTAAATGCTCACCAACTTATTTTCTAAAAGATGCATTTACTTATGTTAAATTTTATCAAGAAGTATCCTTGAGGGTAACATTTAAGCCACCTGCAAATATAGGCCGACATACTATACTCTTAAGATTAATACATATTA
The DNA here is from genome assembly GCF_963455315.2 of Globicephala melas. Classification (NCBI taxonomy): domain Eukaryota; kingdom Metazoa; phylum Chordata; class Mammalia; order Artiodactyla; family Delphinidae; genus Globicephala; species Globicephala melas. The sequence goes on along the minus strand of NC_083326.1, from coordinate 21,879,148 downwards.
AATATGCATTATATATGATGTGTCTGTACATATGGGTATACACATATACACACAAATGCATTCATAGTGATGAACTGGCTATCAAGAAGAGTAATAAAAATGCTAATTAAGCCAAGTGACTCTCTCTATCAAGGTATATATTCTTAAATTTAATGCACACAGATATTTACAGTATCTATTTTCTGTTGACTTACCCTGTAGCAGCACTGCAGAGCTAACCAGCTCTTAGGATTTACTTGGATTACTTGGGTTTACTTTGCCTGCTTGGACATTCACAGACCCTGAGGTACTGTCTTAAGCACACAAGTAAAAGCCACATGTTGGATTTACTGGACTTTAGGGCTGAGGAAGGATAATGAAAAAAGTTCAGACCCTGTTCATTTTTTCCATTTTATTCTATAAAAACTGAGCACAGGAATGCAAAATACTATCTGTTCTATGACTAAGTTATAAAGACAAAGATAACCAAACAGACTTGAAGGAATCAGGAAACCCATTCCCTGCTATGCAAACAAATGGGCACGATTGTTCAGAATACATTAATTTTCAGAGGAAAGGGCAAGAAAATCGCAGCCTTGAAAGCTGTGGCTTTGATATTTCCCCCAAATAGAAAAAGCTCTCGTTAAAACATCTAGAGAGAGAAAGAGACCTAGAAAAGCGTAGAGGGCATATTCTGGCTGGTGAAGAAAGGTATTCATAGAGATTGTTTGTGCGAGATGGCATTTCCTTGCTGAGTTGGAAGGTGGGGAAGTTATTATTTAAGTGGAGGTAGTGAAATTCTTTGATAACAAGATGTGAGGGGTTTATAACTGATATGGAAAATTTGGAACCGTCTCAAATGTGAGTTTGTATTTTCATATTGATTTTAAACATGCCAAAATGGAAGAAACAATTCCTTTGGGGGTTTGATTAAGGTTAACACTACTGTATAATAAAAGGAGATACACTTTGGTTTTGTCAGAGACGGCTCTTGCCTCTCAAGTTCCATTTTCACTTTCTTTAGTAGTAATACCCCAGTTGTTATTCCTGTGCATTGCCACTGTGATGAAGGCAGAATTTCCAGGCTACCTTGCTGTTCCATGTGGCCCTGTGACTAAAACCTGGCCCGTGAGAAGTCTGCACCATTGTCAGGGGCGCTTCTGGGAAGTTACCTAGAACAGGGCACCTTCTTTTTGTACGTCCCTTCTCTGTGAAACAGACACATGACAGACAGCTCAGTGTCTGGCAGTCATCAAAGAGTATAAAGATGCAGAAACTTGGAAGCCTGAGTTCCTGGCAACAACATGAAACTACTTTGCCAGGACTGGACTGCCATTCTGCCAGAGACTCATTTTTAGTGTAGAATGTTCTTTCTTGTTTGCTTATTTGAGGTTCTTTTTCCCCCCTTGAAGGCACGCCTATCCTAGTTAGGTGTTAATGTTGATATCTCAAAAGATAGAACAGCACTTACTCAGAAGATGGTATTGATAATTCTCTAACAATTTCATATAACATAATAATATTGTAAGGTCGGATCTTAACAAACGGCACCGCGAAACAGAGGAAAGCTTCAAGTGAGCTTTATTAGGGAGCGCTCCCGGGCGAGGTTCACTGGTTCGAGAGAAAGGGGCCAGAGAAGTCGCACCCGGGCGAGGGCTGGGCAAGATTTTATAGGGGAAGAAGGGAAAGGGGTGTGGTGAATCTGGGAGGGCGCAGGGTATTCCTTATTTGGTGGTCTCTTCGGGTATCGTGGCAACATCTGGTGCCGGTTGCATCAGTCTTGGGACCGTTAGTCCCGCCCCTCGAAAGGCGGGAAGGCTGGGCCGGGTGGAAAGTCGCCAGGTCAGTTCCTGGAACTGGGTGGTCCGGAAAGTCTCCAGGTCAGTTTCTGGAACTGGGTGGTCCGGAGAGTTTCGGTCTGATGCAACCTGTGAATCTGATTGCGTTCCCCTGCCTCGGGCCAGTTGGCCTTACAAATATAAGAATTGATATTTTTATGGAGCTTCAGAATTTTAGAGTTAGGATATACCTGATACCTTTAAATGCCATATTCAGTCACCATGGGGAATTAGTGATTACATGAATTTATGAAAATGCAATAAAATTTTACAGACTCTGTTTCCCGGGCAAAAACACCCCTCAGAAGGAGAACTCAAGTTGAATCTGAATGATTTCCTCTTTGACAGATAAACCTCAATTACAACAACTAGGACATTTTCTCGAATGTACTAAAAATACCCAATCTCTATGCTGTTGATAATACCCTTTAATTGTCAGTATAGTTGCAAATCCCTGTAAGTGGAAGGAATTGCCATTTCCTTGTGGATACAGATGAATTAGATCATCATATATAGAACAAAATACTATTTATTTATATAACTGGGATTAAAAAACAGATGCTGAATCTTGTGTCAAGACCCTAGGATATTTATGGGTACAAATTCAATATAATCATGAGACATAAGATATAATGTAAAAGAAATTAGCTTCCATGTTAATGGGATTAGCAGAGTGCTAAGATGAGGTTGTCTCATATGCAATTTGCCTGCCCCTATTAGAGATATATTTTGCTTGAGATTTGAATTCAATCTTAAATCTTCTTATAGTATATTCACCATTATCATTAAGCTTGTTTTTCATATGTAGAGCAAAAAATTTCCATCCTTTCTGGTTCAACAAAGAAGATTAATATTGTGATGCATATTGACATTTAAATCGACACCGTGGAATTCAAAGACCCTATCACTACTCAAGTATTCCTTTTGCTAAAAACTCTTACCTCCTTTCAGTTACCATGGTTCCTGTGCTATTAGGAAAGTAATTAGTCATTTTAATAAAATGTGACTTTCTTAAAAGTTAATTATTAAATGGAAAATCATGGCTATCAGCAAAATGTTAGCTTTTCCTCCTGACATTAACTTTAAAGTTGGTATGTCTTAATAAAAGATAGCTGAATACTTTTCATGTTATGTGTTAGTTTTATTGTAATTTCCATTCTAAAATTAGATTGTTTTTTAATCTCTAATACTAATTCAAAGAATGTAAAACTACTTAAAATCACACATTCGATCTCCTTATCTTTACTGAACAGTTATGTTTACTAGTTGTACTAAAGTAAGATTTCCGGAAAAACTGTGGTGGATTAATAGGCATGAAATTTGTTCTATAGCTTTAAAAATAGTTAATTTTTACATTTTTGTCAAATAAAAATCTAAATTCCTTACCATTCGAAGATTTATTTCTGGTCGTTCCAGTGATTCCTAATGCATATTACGTTTAGGAAAAAAATAGTTTTTATGTAAAATTAAACACTGATTTTTCAAGCTAGTGAGAACGATATTAAAAGAGAATAACAAACGAATACACTGTGTATCCAACTAAATTTTTCGGTTCCTGACTTTTTAAAACAACTTTATTGAGGTATAATTTACGTGCCATAAATTCTCCCATTTGAGGAATAACAATTCAGATTCAATGATATTTCGTAAATTTATTGAGTCATGCAACCATTTTCACAATCTGGTTTTATTTACCAACACAGAGATACAAGTAATAACCTGGTGAAGGAACCAGGTGGTAGAAATCCATGCAAAAGCAAAGTGTAGTCCTGGAGAGATGGTAAATACTTCTCCCTTGAAAAATCAACATATCTAACTAATCAGAAGTTTTACTTCAGTTAATGATGCCAACTTAAAGTTTTCATTATAAAATGTAATGACCAAGTCTCACTTAAAGGTTAAAATCTAAAAAATAAAATCAAATGGTAGACTTCCGCTTTCCAGTTCCTCATGTAACAAGCTTGGAAGGTGCCACTTTATACTAACAATAAGCTGAACAGACTGGGAAATCAGCAACTCTTTGGATCTGTAAGAAAAGTAAGACAGAAGTCAAATCACTGCCCCCAAGATTGCAGAGACAGGTGACTGCAGTGAGTCAAGGCTTCTCGGAACAGAGACTCACAAGCAGAAACATTCTGCGAACCAGGTTTGGGGGGATTGTAGTTGATGAATTGCTGGAGGCTCAGTGCTGACAACTCAGAGTTTTAAACTCCGGGACACCCAGTCACAGGAGGGTCCCAGTAGTATTGTGAGATTTACCTCCGGAGCTTGGCCAGATTCCCCTCAGACTTCCTGCAGGGAGAAGGAAAAAGAAACGTTCGAAATATACCTGGGCACTCTGTTCTTCCTAAGGAGTCCTGCCCTAAGGAGAAACTAGTTAACTAGATCCCAACCTGCTGGGTATTACCTGAGCCTCACTGCCCCGGGGTAGGGCAACACACAACTCCAGCCATCCTATTCCACCTGAGTGGGGAGAGAAAACAAACACTGAGTTTCACAGTGCAGAGGCTCAGGCTCACTGAAGACTGCTCACAGGACTATGGAATGCGTCCCCTCCCCCGACACCTCACCACCACGTGACTAAAGGCTTATTTACAGTAGTTCCTTTACTAGTGCATCATGTCCGGCTATCAATAAAAACATACAAGACATACCAAGAGCAAAAAACACAATCTGAAATGACAGATCAAGCATCAGAAACATATAGGGCAGGGATGGCAGGAGTTATCGGACCAGAGATTTCAATCAACTATGATTAATACAGTGAGGGCTCTCATGGATAAAGTAGACAGCACACAAAAACAGGTGGGCAGTGTAGGAGAGGTCAGAATTCTAAGAAAGAACCCCAAAAAATGTTAGAGATTTAAAAATAACAGAAATGATGAATGTGTTTGGTGGGTTGGACACAACAAGTAATCTCTGATCTGGAGACTATATCAACGGAATCCTCAAACCAGAAAGCAAAAAGAACAAAAACTATAAAAGCCAGAACAGCCTATCTAAGGACTGCGGGACAATTGCAAAAGGTTTACCACACTAGTCATGGGAATACAGAAGGAGAAGAAAGAAAGGAATAGAAGAAGTATACGGAACAATAATGCCTGAGAATTTCCTAAAATTGTCAGGTATCAAAGCGCAGATTCAGGAAGATCAGTGACTACCAAGCAGGATAAATACCAAAATAATAAGAATTAAAAAGAAATAACTACACATAGCTCATAAACCATAAAGAACTTGCCTAAACAAAAATAGGCAAATACTGATCTGTGTATTTAATATATTCCCATTTCATAAAGGTAAATTTAATTTACCTTTTTTTAAATTTTTAAATTTAAATTTTAAATTTACCTTTTATGGTAAATTTAATTTACCATAAAAATGTCAAACTGAAAACCTCAAAATAGTGAACAATGGTAATTTAATAACGAGAGTGCTTTTAAATTATCACATTAAAATAGAGGTGAACAAGTGTTTTACTGAGCAGTTACTGTTCTGGTTTCTGGTTTCAGTGAGACCCCATGGATGTCGATAAGTTAAATAGCACTCGTGCACTTTTAATTGATTCTACTTGAGAGAGATTCGTGCACCTGGTGAAATTCTAAGCAACATTTGAATAGTGTGAATCTTCAAGAATATAAATTGACAAGCAACTGCCTCCAAACACTAGTTATTAAAACAAGCTGATTCACAGAATTCTGACACCTCCACACTTGCCCAGCTTTTCTGCTTGTCATTCATTCTCTTTATAACAAAGTAGATGAAAGGAAATTAACATTTCATCTTCTAACTTTGAATTGATAGACTCTGTCAAGTGTGTCATATATTATTCAGATACCTCTATTTTAACATCTTGCATGAAACATGAGCTGAAGAAACATATAGGAATCTAAATAGGATGTTGTGAACAGCCTCTTAATTGTACGTGGACATTTTTCCTATAGATGTTAATTCTTAAACATTATGAATACATTTGTGTTCATTGGAATGTGATTTGTAAATAGAACTGGAAAATATGTGCAACCTTGGCTCGACTGGGTAGGAAAATCTCAAAAAGAATTGAAAGTGTAGGTGATAATAGGAAACACAAAATAAATAGCTGTGGTATAGGTTGAGTCACAGAGAAAATCCTAAGAAGCAAGACTGGGTGCCTTGAGAAAAACACGGGCTAGTTGACCGAGACTGGATAACCTGGAAAGAAGATGTCAGGGCACAGGAAAGGCTCGATGAATGAAACAGCATAGGGACTGGCCTGATTGTCTGAACACATGGTGGAGAGCACCCTTGAAGGACTATATATTCCTAAGAATGGAAAGGTGGAATAACTTGATTGAAAATCAAAGCAGAGAAAAAATTTCCAAGAGACTACCTTTACCAGCTGAACCTAACCAAGCCAGTTTCTATGAGTAAAATGTGTGCATTCATGGTTCCTAGCACAGTTTGTCCACCAAGAAGATGGTTTCTTATGCTCTAAACAACTGCATGAAAGCTAAATACTACACCTTCTAAATTTGAATTTATAAATCTGTCAATGCATAACATTGGTTGTTTAGCCACCCCTCTATTAAAATGTGAACTGGATAAACATATAAGGAGAACTGAGAAAGAGATTGTATTCCGTAAGGTTCGGTTTTCTCTTTGAAAATCCGAAGAGTGTAGAGAGAACAGTGCGGAGAGAGCTCTGCATGGAAACAGCCCTCCTGTTTCCTAACATAGGGAAATCATTTCTACTTGATCGTTTATGAGGCCGACACTGTTTACAGGCTTCAAGCATTTTAGCATTTGATTAGACAGGTATATAAAAGAAGAAAATTTAGGTGTATTGCTTGATGCTATTACTGGCTGTTTTTATACACCATTCAGGGAAATGATGGAAACGCAGTTAAATTTCAGAAATGATCTGTTATGACCCCATGAAAGGAACAGATGGCAGGTGAATTCATTCACTGGTGCTTTCAAAGGTTGACAATGACTACTCAGTTTCAGGTTCTGAAGTAAACAGTAATCTAATTACCAAAATGCCTGCCCGTTACAATGGGAGAAAGTGCAGTGGGACAGAGCATCTTCATTTTCTGTAACAGCTGCGGACACTAATCGAAACAAACGGTGCTAATTAAAACTGGACTAGAAAAGAGCAGTGACAAAAAAAACTGATTCTGTAGGATAACAACCACTGAAAAATGGACTCCATCTAACAGAGAAGTAGCCAAAGATACCATATATACAGGAGAATGGGTGAGAGAGCCATACCTTTTATAACTCAGTGAAAAGGATTAAGCAGCAGTCTACAGGTGGGAAATTCTTTCTAAGAAAAACTATATTCATTACAGAAAAAAAATGAAGATTAAAAAATAACACTAATTATAGCTAGAATTCCATAAGCATTAAATGAGGTCATCTGAAGGCTTTAGAAGAGCATTGGGAAGAGAGAGACTTCAAGAGAATCACACACAGAAGTTTAGAGTCTTCAATAAATACAGATGCAATGCTCAGTTAGATTCACTGAAACTGTGCTATTCAAATCATGGTTTGCAGATTGATGCTGGTCCTTCAATAAGATGAGGAATTTGTACCAGAATTTGAAGCAACTGCAGGTAAAGCAACTAAGCATGGTGTTTACTTCACTTAAAAAAATATATATAGTAAGACTTTATTAATGAGGAAATTAGTGTGTTGATTTACATCTTAGATGATCTCTATCGTGCTGCAGACAACTTTTAAGCAGTTATCTTAGTAGTACCTCTAGAATTCATTTTGCTTTGTTATAACAGTAATAATACTGAAAAATAATGTTCCCTAAAATATAGTCTTTATTTTTAGGTAGCCCATTAATACTTTAGATATTGTAGCTTTTGTCACTATAAGGATTAATTTCAAAAGCCCCGTATGTGCTGTAAACAAACAAGATGAGTGGTTAGAGGTAACACTTATTGAATATGTATATCAGTTACAATCCAGTCAAGAAACAAAAACACCACCAGTATCTGAACAAGGAATTTAGAAATTCTAAACTTTCATGCAGTATAGAAATAAGAATAACTGCTTTTCAGGTGACTACAAAGAAAATAATTATGATATCTAATAAATTTAATTTTATAAGAAAAAATTGACCATAAAGTTGTCGGTGTTTCTGATACTTTTAACTCCAAAGGTAAGCATCTCTGTAGAATAAATATTCAATTTCTCAGAAAACAAGAGTGACACCATTTTCAGTACCACCTCCAAGTAAAATTTAGTAGCTATGTGATTGATGATTTTTTGAGATCTTCTACATGCCATACACTGAGATTCACGTTTAATATGTAGTATCTCCCAACCTTGCAATTATTCTCCATCTGCAGTTTGCTTTAGTGGGAAAATCCTAATACATAAAGTCAATGACAATAGACCAGGCTGATCATTTCTAGATCCATCAAGGCATTCACTATATGAACTCACCATCTATGCAAAAACAATCCATGACATTGTAACTCAGTTCTTACACTTTTTAACTACCTCAGATTTTGTACTGGAGCAGATAATCTATTCATAAAGACAACCTTCTACATATTTATTGTAAACCATCATCAAGCCATATAAAATGAGTTTTCTATGACAGAATTTTTTGACAGAAATATCCATTATATTTCATTGATCCTCTTAGATTAGGAATTACCAAGTAAAACTTATGCATATAAAATGGAGCAGAAAGCGATCATTTTAATTATGCAATCATTAATTATCACCATGTATGTGTAATACCTATTCCTTAACTAAGATATGTATAGACTTGGATCACTCGGTTTTCTTTTCAAATCGGTTACTGAAGTAATATACAAATATGTAACTGATTTTCATGCTCTCATCTAAACCACACAAAAGAGTGGTGTCCACAGTTTCATAATAAAAATAGGAACACATGGGATAACTTTCTTGCTCCAATCCATTTGCCCAAGGCTCACTCTTTGTTTAAGCCCCAGTTAAATTATACCCTATCAATCCTTGTACATCAGTCCTTGACAATTTACCATCCCCTCACACTTCTTAAAAATTTTTATAACTTCCTGAGAAGTTTGTACCCTACTTATCAGAATAGATCAAGAGGCTTTTAAGGCTAGGAATAATGTTATATGTCGTATTGTCCCCCAAGAACCTGTGTCCTATGTAGTTCATATATAGTAACCACCACAGGACAAAGCCTTGGACAGACTATTCCCAGCTAAGCTCAAACTCAGAACAATAGACTCTTAGATTTCCATACTGACATTGAGCGGCATTGTGTGATGGGAGATACTATACTCATCATAGACAAGTGGATATTTTTTGTTTTTACCCATAGTGATTATATGTAGCCACTGCCACAGCCATTGTAAGCACAGTACAAAGCAAGAGAACCTGTAGTGTATCGCTAGTTATCATTTTAGTACATGCACTTGAAGGATAGCCGTAGAAAAAGACAGTAAATAGAGGTAATTATCTCTATAATCAAGGCAAAGTGCTTCTGTATTAAGTAATAAATTCTGAGCATCTAAATCATTCCCAGAACATTCTCATAGCATAGAGATTCCCGCAAAGTATTCCTTTATATAAAAATCTATTATCTTTTCTAAACACAACAGAATTTAGAGGAATATTTTGAAGTGCTTTTTTGATACGTATTAGGTGCTATATAAACAAGAAGTTTTTTTGTTTGTTTGTTTTTTGTTTTTTTTTGCGGTACGCGGGCCTCTCACTGCTGTGGCGTCTCCCGTTGCGGAGCACAGGCTCCGGACGCCCAGGCTCAGCGGCCATGGCTCACGGGCCCAGCCGCTCCGCGGCATGTTGGATCTTCCCGGACCAGGGCATGAACCAGTGTCCCCTGGATCGGCAGGCGGACTCTCTACCACTGCGCCACCGAAAGCAGTGTGTTATTCTTCTTATTAAAAAAAGACACAAGGCAAATTTATTGATGTAAGATATGGGGCATCTCAACCAACCAATCCAGAAAGCAAACCTAAAATATTTACTGGCCCCCGTCATAGAATGGATGCCCATTTACCAAGCAAACTTCCAGTGTCAAAATGCACTGTGCCTTAACTGTAGCCACGGCAGTAACTGAATTACCTGGCACATCTGAAGCCTGCTGTTACGGGTTTGGAAACTTGGAAAAGACTATCAACCTCTGGTCTCTTTTTCATTAAAGAAATACTTGAGGATCAGAAAACAGCAGTGATCTCCAGTTTAAGCTATGCAGCTTCAGTCCCTGTACTGTTTATAGTGACAAAGTCCATCACTGCATAGTGTGGTCTTATAAGAAATAAAACATTAAAAACAACTTGATACCTCTCCTCCATTCTGGGAAGACATCTGTGGCATGACTGAGGAAGGTATATATTTCATAAAATAGACTATATCTCATCCCCAAATAATCTCCCCTCTGCTCTTGTGTCTTACGTTTCCAGCTACATGCTGGCAATATTCATAGATAGCACAAATGGACATTTCTAATCTAAAGTTGTACATTTGTCCATTCTCCACATAAAAATTCCTTTACTTCTTATATCTATGTCTATCCATATCCAGATATTTGTGTAGGTAATATATACATATATAATCACACACACTCTTAGTGCAATTGTGAAATGAGTGAATTATTCCTAATGCAGAGACTTCTGTCTCGTTTTTCTCTCCACTTTCTTCTAATTCAATGATAATAGAGTTTTAGATCTAAATATATTCTGAATCCAATTTCCAGAAACTGACATTATTTTCACCTAGAGCCCTATTCCTACCCTAAATTCTCCAAATTTGATGGAGTTCTCATAATGCTCAACTTCAATCCTAAACCGGGTACCACCTAGACTACAAGTTTCCCCAGTTAATGGAAGCACAAGATAAATGGAAATAAACAGAGGTGCTCACAGACACAGTTACAGCGCTGGTGGCTTCATGCTGAGATGCTGGAAAGGAGCTTCGTGGTGCCACTTTCACTGCCTCTGTAACAGCTCCGTGCAAAATAAATGCTGAATGTTATATTTGCTTTTTGCCTTTTTTTTTTTGTACATGCAAAAATCATCTTTGGATTTCTTTCAGTTAGCGAAAACAGGTACTAAAGTAGGTCTTTCATAAAGCCAAAGTGGCAGAAAAGGAACTTTGGAGAAGCAGGGAATAGCTGTGTCATATTTTTCCCGATTTCTAGGGTACAACAAGGCTAAAACAAAAAAACATGTCTCAGAGGTGTAACTGACCTAAAATATAGGTTAATATTGTAAGTTTGGTATATTGCTTAATTCTGTCATGTTATTTTAAAATAATTTGAGTCACAATTTACTGATGGAGCAAACACAAAAAAGTAGTTTTTTTCCCCATTAAACCACCTAAATTAATTGTAGCAGGGAAAACTTCTAGCAACATAAGTATCACCATCTGTTTTTCCTTTAGTAATCTTTATCTTGTACTCCTGGGACCAAAGCCTTGGGACTGAATAGCCTTTTAAAAAAAAAATTTATTGGAGTGTAATTTCTTTATAATGATGTGTTAGTTTCTGCTTTATAACAAAGTGAATCAGCTATACATATACATACATCCCCATATCTCTTCCCTCTTGCGTCTCCCTCCCTCCACCCTCCATATCCCACCCCTCTAGCTGGTCACAAAGCACCGAGCTGGTCTCCCTGTGCTATGTGGCTTCTTCCCATTAGCTATCTACTTTATATTTGGTAGTGTACATATGTCCATGCCACTCTCTCACTTCGTCCCAGCTCCCCATGTCCTCAAGTCCAATCTCTAGTAGGTCTACGTCTTTGTTCCTGTCCTGCCCCTAGGTTCCTCATGACCATTTTTTTTTTGATTCCATATATATGTGTTAGCATATAGTATTTGTTTTTCTCTTTCTGACTTACTTCACTCTGTATGACAGACTCTAGGTCCATCCACCTCACTACAAATAACTCCATTTTGTTTCTTTTTATGGCTGACTAATATTCCATTGTATATATGTGCCACATCTTCTTTATCCATTCATCTGTCGATGGACACTTAGGTGGCTTCCATGTCCTGGCTATTATAAGTAGAGCTGCAGTGAACATTGTGGTACATGACTCTTTTTGAATTATGGTTTTCTCAGGGTATATGGCCATTAGTGGGATTGCTGGGTCGTATGGTAGTTCTATTTTTACTTTTTTAAGGAACCTCATACTGTTCTCCATAGTAGCTGTATCAATTTACATTCCCACCAACAGTGCAAGAGAGTTCCCTTTTCTGCACACCCTCTCCAGCATTTATTGTTTCTAGATTTTTTGCTGATGGCCATTCTGACTGGCGTGAGATGATATCTCATTGTAGTTTTGATTTGCATTTCTCTAATGATTAATGATGTTGAGCATTCTTTCATGTATTTCTTCAAAATCTGTATATCTTTTTTGGAGAAATGTCTGTTTAGGTCTTCTGCCCGTTTTTGGATTGGGTTGTTTGCTTTTTTGATATTGAGCTGCATGAGCTGCTTGTAAATTTTGGAGATTGTCAGTTGCTTCATTTGCAAATATTTTCTCCCATTCTGAGGGCTGTCTTTTCGTCTTGTTTGTGGTTTCCTTTGCTGTGCAAAAGCTTTTAAGTTTCATTAGGTTCCATTAGTATGTTTTGGTTTTTATTTCCATTTCTCTAGGATGTGGGTCAAAAATGATCGTGCTGTGATTTATGTCATAGAGGGTTCTGTCTCTGTTTTCCTCTAAGAGTTTGATAGTGTCTGGCCTTACATTTAGGTCTTTAATCCATTTTGAATGTATTCTTGTGTATGGTGTTAGGGAGTGTTCTAATTTCATTCTTTTACATGTAGCTGCCAGTTTTCCCAGCAACACTTATTGAAGCTGTCTTTTCTCCATTGTATATTCTTGCCTCCTTTATCAAAAATAAGGTGACCATATATGCGTGGGTTTATCTCTGGAATTTATATCCTGTTCCATTGATCTAAATTTCTGTTTTTGTGCCAGTACCATACTGTCTTGATTACTGTAGCTCTGTAGTATAGTCTGAATCCTGGGAGCCTGATTCCTCCAGCTCCATTTTTCTTTCTCAAGATTGCTTTGGCTATTCTGCATCTTTCGTGTCTCCATACAAATTATGAAATTTTCTGTTCTATTTCTCTGAAAAATGCCAGTGGTAGTTTGATAGGGATTGCATTGAATCTGTAGATTGCTTTGGGTAGTATAGTCATTTTCACAATGTTGATTCTTCCAATCCAAAAACATGTTATGTCTCTCCATCTGTTTGTATCATCTTTAATTTGTCTCATCAGTGTATTATAATTTTCTGCATACAGGTCTTTTGTCTCCTTAGGTAGGTTTATTCCTAGGTATTTTATTCTTTTTGTGCAATGGTAAATGGAAGTGTTTCCTTAATTTCACTTTCATATTTTTCATCATTAGTGTATAGGAATGCAAGAGATTTCTGTGCATTAATATTGTATTCTGCTACTTTGCCATATTTATTGATTAGCTCTGGTGGTTTTCTGGTAGCATCATTAGGATTCTCTATGTATCCTGTCATAGATATGTCTCATTTTCTGTCTCATGTCATCTGCAAAGAGTGACAGCGTTACTTCTTCTTTTCCAATTTGGATTCCTTTTATTTCTTTTTCTTCTCTGATTGCTGTGGCTATAACTTCCAAAACAATGTTGAATAATATTGGTGAGAGTGGGCAACCTTGTCTTGTTCCTGATCTTAGTGGAAATGGTTTCAGTTTCTCACCATTGAGGATGATGTTGGCTGTGGGTTTGTCATATATGGCCTTTATCATGTTGAGGAAAGCTCCCTCTATGCCTACTTTCTGCAGGGTTTTTATCATAAATGGGTGTTGAATTTTATTGAATGCATCTATTGAGATGATAATATGGTTTTTATTCTTCAATTTTTTAATATGGTAGATCACATTGATTGATTTGTGTATATTGAAGAATCCTTGCATTTCTGGGATAATCCCCATTTGATCATGGTGTATGATCCTTTTCATGTGCTGTTGGATTCTGTTTGCTAGTACTGTGTTGAGGATTTTTGCATCTATGTTCATCAGTGTTATTGGCCTGTAGTTTTCTTTGTGACATTTTTGTCTGGTTTTGGTTTCAGGGTGATGGTGGCCTCGTAGAATGAGTTTGGGAGTGTTCCTCACTCTGCTATATTTCAGAAAAGTTTGTGAAGGATAGGTGTTAGCTCTTCTCTAAATGTTTGATAGAATTCGTCTGTGAAGCCATCTGGTCCTGGGCTTTCGTTTGTTAGAAAATTTTTAACCACAGTTGCAATATCAGTGCTTGTGATTGGTCTGTTTATATTTTCTATTTCTTCCTGGTTCAGTCTCGGAAGGTTGTGCTTTTCTAAGAATTTGTCCATTTCTTCCAGTTTGTCCATTTTATTGGCATAGAGTTGCTTGTAGTAATCTCTCATGATTCTTTGTATTTCTGCAAAGGTTAGTTTTTACTTCTCCTTTTCATTTCTAATTCTATTTATCTGAGGCTCTCCCTTTTTTCTTGTTGCATCTGGCTAATGGTTTATCAATTCTGTTTATCTTCTCAAAGAACCAGCTTTTAGTTTTATTGATCTGTGTTATTGTTTCCTTCATTTCTTTTTCATTGATTTCTGATCTGAACTTTATGATTTCTTTCTTTCTGCTAACTTTGGGGTGTTTTTGTTCTTCTTTCTCTAATTGCTTTAGGTGAATGTTAGGTGGTTTATGAGATGTTTCTTGTTTCTTAAGGTAGGATTGTATTGCTATAAACTTCCCTTTTAGAACTGCTTTTGCTGCATCCCATAGGTTTTGGGTCATTGTGTTTTCATTGTCATTTGTTTCTAGGTACTTTTTGATGTCCTCTGATTTCTTCAGTGATCTCTTAGTTATTTAGTAGTATATTGTTTAGCCTCCATGTGTTTGTATTTTTTACAGATATTTCCCTGTAATTGATATCCAGTCTCATAGCATTGTGGTTGGAAAATATACTTGATACAATTTCAATTTTATTAAATTTACCACGGCTTGATTTGTGACCCAAGATTTGATCTATCCTGGAGACTGTTCCATGAGTACTTGAGAAGAAAGTGTGTTCTGTTGTTTTTGGGTGGAATATCCTATAAATATCAATTAAGTCCATCTTGTTTAATGTATCATTTAAAGCTTGTGTTTCCTTATTTATTTTCATTTTGGATGATCTGTCCATTGGTGAAAGTGGGGTGTTAAAGTCCCCTACTATGATTGCGTTACTGTCAGTTTTCCCTTTTATGGCTGTTAGTATTTGCCTTATGTGTTGAGGTGCTCCTATGTTGGATGCCTAACTATTTACAATTGTTGTGTCTTCTTCCTGGGTTGATCCCTTGATCATTATGTAGTGTCCTTCTTTGTCTCTTGTAATAGTCTTTGTTTTAAAGTCTATTTTTTCTGACATGAGAATTGCTACTCCGGCTTTCTTTTGATTTCCATTTGCATGGAATATCGTTTTCCATCCCCTCATTTTCAGTCTGTATGTGTTCCTAGGTCTGAAGTGTGTCTGTTGTAGACAGCATATATACGGGTCTTGTTTTTGTATCCATTCAGCCAGTGTATGTCTTTTGGTTGGAGCATTTAATCCATTTACATTTAAGGTAATTATCGATATGTATGTACCTATTACCATTTTCTTAACTGTTTTGGGTTTGTTATTGTAGGTCTTTTCCTTCTCTTGTGTTTCTTGCCTAGAGAAGTTCCTTTAGCATTTGTTGCAAAACTGGTGTGATGGTGCTGAATTCTCTTAGCTTTTGCTTGTCTGTAAAGTGTTTAATTTCTCCACCAAATTTGAATGAGATCCTTGCTGGGTAGAGTAATCTTGGTTGTAGGTTTTTCCCTTTCATCACTTGAAATATGTCCTGCCACTCCCTTCTGGCTTGCAGAGTTTCTGCTGAAAGATCAGCTGTTAACCCTATGGGGATTCCCTTTTATGTTATTTGTTGTTTTTCCCTTGCTGCTTTTAATAGTTTTTCTTTGTATTTAATTTTTGATAGTTTGATTAATATGTATCTTTGCATGTTTCTCCTGAGTTTATCCTGTATGGGACTCTCTGTGCTTCCTGGACTTGATTAACTATTTCCTTTTCCATATTTAGGAAGTTTTCAACTCTAATCTCTTCAAATATTTTCTCAGTCCCTTTCTTTTTCTTTTCTTCTTCTGGGACCTCTATAATTTGATTGTTGGTGCGTTTAATGTTGTCCCAGATGTCTCTGAGCCTGTCCTCAGTTCTTTCATTCTTTTTTCTTTATTCTGCTCTGCAGTAGTTATTTCCACTCTTTTACCTTCCAGGTCACTTATCCATTCTTCTTCCTCAGTTATTCTGCTATTGATTCCTTCTAGAGAATTTTTAATTTCACTTATTGTGTGTGTTCAACATTGTTTGTTTGCTCTTTAGTTCTTCTAGGTCCTTGTTAAACATTTCTTGTGTTTTCTCCATTCTGTTTCCAAAATTTTGGATCATCTTTACTGTCATAATTCTGAATTCTTTTTCAGGTAGACTGCCTATTTTCTCTTCATTTGTCAGGTCTGGTGGGTTTTTATCTTTCTCCTTCATCTGTGTGTTTTTCTGTCTTCTCATTTTGCTTATCTTACTATGTTTGGGGTCTCCTTTTTGCAGGCTGCAGGTTCGTAGTTCCCGTTGTTTTTGGTGTCTGTCCCCAGTGTCTAAAGTGGGTTCAGTGGGTTGTGTAGGCTTCTTGATGGAGGAGACTGGTGCCTGTGTTCTGGTGGGTGAGGCTGGATCTTGTCTTTCTGGTGGGCAGGTCCACGTCTGGTGATGTGTTTGGGGGTGTCTGTAACCGTATTATGATTTTAGGCAGCCTCTCTGCTAATGGGTGGGGTTGTGTTCCTGTCTTGCTAGTTGTTTGGCATAGGGTGTCCAGCACTGTAGCTTGCTGGTCGTTAAGTGGAGCTGGGTTTTGGCATTGAGATGGAGATCTCTGGGAGAATTTTGCTGTTTGATATTACATGGAGCTGGGACGTCTCTGGTGGACCAATGTCCTGAACTTGGCTCTCCCACCTCAGAGGCACAGACCTGACTCCCAGCAGGAGCACCAAGACCCTGTCATCCAGACAGCTTAGAATAAGAAAGAAAGAAAAGAAAGAAAGGAAGGAAGGAAGAAAATAAAATAAAAAATTATTAAAATAAAAATAATTATTAAAAATAATTTAAAAGTTAGAAAAGAAAGAAGAGAGCAACCAAACCAAAAAACAAATCCACCAATGATAACAAGCACTAAAAACTATACTAAAAAAAAAAAAAAAATGGAGACAGAACCGTAGGACAAATGGTAAAAGCAAAGTTATACAGAGAAAATCACACACAGAAGCATACACACACACACACTCACAAAAAGAGAAAAAGGAAAGAATATACATATATCATTGCTCCCAATGTCCACTGCCTCACTTTGGGATGATTTGTTGTCTATTCAGGTGTTCCACAGATGCAGGGTGCATCAAGTTGATTGTGGAGCTTTAATCCGCTGCTCCTGAGGCTTTTGGGAGAGGTTTCCCTTTCTCTTCTTTGTTCGCACAGCTGCTGGGTTTCAGCTTTGGATTTGGCCCCGCCTCTGCGTGTAGGTTTCCGGAGGGCATCTGTTCTTCGCTCAGACAGGACAGGGTTAAAGAAGCCGCTGATTCGGAGGCTCGGCAGAGGCAGGCATGACGTTGCACCAGCCTGAGGTGCGCCGTGCATTCTCCCAGGGAAGTTGTCCCTGGATCCCGGGAACCCAGCAGTGGAGGGCTGCACAGGCTCCCGGAAGGGGGGTGTGGATAGTGACCTGTGCTCGCACACAGGCTTCTTGGTGGCGGCAGCAGCAGCCTTAGCGTCTCATGCCCGTCTCTGGGGTCCGCGCTTTTAGCCGCGGCTCGCGCCCGTCTCTGGAGCTCCTTTAAGCAGCGCTCTTAATCCCCTCTCCTCGCGCACCAGGAAACAAAGAGGGAAGAAAAAGTCTCTTGCCTCTTCGGCAGCTCCAGACTTTTTTCCCGGACTCCCTCCCGGCCAGCCGTGGTGCACTAGCCCCTGCAGGCTGTGTTCACGCCGCCAACCCCAGTCCTCTCCCTGCGCTCCGACTGAAGCCCGAGACTCAGCTCCCAGCCCCGCCCGCCCCGGCGGGTGAGCAGACAAGCCTCTCGGGCTGGTGAGTGCCGGTCGGCACCGATCCTCTGTGCGGGAATCTTCCCGCTTTGCCCTCCGCACTCCTGTTGCTGTGTTCTCCTCCGCGTCTCCGAAGCTCCCCCTCATCCCCGCCACCCGCAGTCTCCGCCCGCGAAGGGGCTTCTGGTGTGTGGAAACATTTCCTCCTTCACGGCTCCCTCCCACTTGTGCAGGTCCCGTCCCTATCCTTTTGTCTCTGTGTTTTTCTTTTTTCTTTTGCGCTACCCAGGTACGTGGGGAGTTTCTTGCCTTTTGGGAGGTCTGAGGTCTTCTGCCAGCATTCAGTAGGTGTTCTGTAGGAGCTGTTCTACATGTAGATGTATTTCTGGTGTATCTGTGGGGAGGAAGGTGATCTCCACGTCTCACTCTTCCACCATCTTGAAGCTCCTCCTCCCCTTTTTCTGAATAGCTTTTTATAACCAAATCACATCAGTTATGTGGAGATACTTTATTATTAAGGATGTAACAGAGTCAAGTCGGAAAATATTGATTCAGGAGCATTATGTATATTCAGAATCAAAGGCACATGTGTTTGCTTAGTGGGCATTGCAATATAAGTTTGGATTTTGGTGTTGGTCGCTTATTTAATCTGGAAACTGGAGAACTGAGGGAAAATATATTCTCTTACATCAGGATATATAGAAACATGGTAATAAGTGCAAATAATTGAAATATTTACAGTATTCTTCCAGTTCTTCATGTATATAGGTTTTATTCCCAGAAGAATGTAAGGTGAATTCATAAAGTTTATCTCTAGATATAAAAATCAAGTTCTATTAAATTCAACATTTTTTTGCCAAATATCAGATATCTTAAATGCTAAAATAACATTGTTTAAACTATAATTAAAATTTGAGCAACATGATTTAATTTCACATTAATTTGTATATTATCAGACATGTTGAAACAGCAATGAAGTTTAAAGGATCCAATATCTTTTACAAGAAAATGAAGGAAACGTTTAAAAAGAGAATGATTAATATTATGGTTATTATTAATTTGTACTTACTATTAAAAAAGGATATAACCTGAGGAAGATAACCCCAAATCATTAATTCTATCTTCTGTCATGTGCACCCATAGGTGTGTATTTTGTAAACTCCTCTTATTGGCTTCTATTCCTTAATTTGATTTATTTTAAACATATTTATAAGATAGAAGATATTGAAATACAAAGGATAAAATAAACTTCCTTAACGTTATACTTCATTTGTTGATTCAACTTACGTCCAAATACATGGTGATTGTTACAAAATGATAATGATTTTGTTTAATTAAATCTCTGGGAAGAATGTTCTTTGCAGCTAAGCAGTTTACAGACCTGGGTTTGGAAGAGAGGGTTTAGTAATAGAAAAGGTATGGTGTTACACAGTTGACCCTTGAATGCCATGAGTTTGAGCTGCATGGCTCCAATTATACAGTTTTTTTTTCAGTAGTAAGTGCTACAGTACTGCATGATCAGTCGTTGGCTGAATCTGCTGATGTGGAGGGCCAATTATAAGTTATACATGATTTAAGTCAGTGGATGGTTGGTGTCCCTAAACTCTGCGTTGTTCAAGGGTCACCTGTATTTACAAACATCCTGATTATAACCCCAAACACACAAGTTCAGGCCCAGTGTTCTGTGCAGATTTCTATCACATTTTACTGAAAGTGTAAGATTATATGTCTTCTTATTCCTCTAGAATATGAGTTCCAAAAGCATCAAAATTTGTCACTATTTGTTCACTGTTCCTTCCCTAGTGTCTAGAAAAGAATCTTGGCTTATTGCAATCTCACAACAGTTAATAGCAGGATGAATGAATGAATGGAACGTGTTATGAATTACTCTTAAACCAGACGCTTCCCACATCTATTAGTGTCTAATAGATGTTTTCTGAGCTGATTCTGTCTCTTTTATCCAAACTGCAGAATCCCAGTTGATTACCAAATATGTATTGAGCAGGACATTAAAGCACAGATTTAATTGAGTTTGTTTACTTACTTAATTGTTAATTTGTATTTCTCAGGAAAATTCTGCTACCTATAATGTATTTTTTTATTATAAGAGATGCTGTTGAATTAGATATCTATTACTTATTTTCTTAGTGCCATCAATTCATCTGTTTTAACCTCTAAATTGGAATGAGTAACTATTAAAATTGACATTTTACAAATGTTTTATAAGAACTAGATTTTAAGTGTTGAAAGAATTTATATATATATATATATATATATATATATATATATATATATATATATATATAGTGTCAGCTTTACCAACTTCTTAAAAACTATTTACTCTAGCTGGGAGAATAGAAAATATATATTTGGGAAATTAGGAAAAGATAATATAAAAAGCACTGGCAACATTTTGATTCCAATATTGGAAGATAAACATAATGAGTAGAGGGAGATTGTGCAAGTTCATTGTCTATGTTCAAAAACTGGGTTTCCTGCTGATGTCCAGCTCCATATAGTTTAAACAACATGTCTGTAGCCAAATTTTGCTTCTAAGCCAAGCAAATACTGCAGTGGAAGAGTCATTCTGCAGAAATAATAGTACCTTAACTTTCTCTTCTCTGGGTGAGTTAATGCCATGATGTGGATACCTTCCCCATTTAGATAAGAGAAAATAAAGGAAATTGTATTGCAATTTTAATATTTCCTTTGTCACTTTGAATAAAATCCATTAATGCTTGGGCTTTTACAAAGATGTCCTATGTGAACAAAAAATACAGCCAGGTTATTAACCGAACGTAATTGCCTGGTGAGAACAGATTCTCTATTTGACACTTATTTAACTTCAGAAAGCTATCAATTAGGACAGCACATTTAAAGCAAGTGGGAAAATTATGCACGGACACTTTTATCAAAAAGGTGACATTTGCATAAAATAGTACATATCATTTTTAGAATACCAAAGTCCTACTTTAGTATTGTTTAAAAATGAAAGAACTTAATATCTTTTTTGTGTGTGTCCCCAAGTGCCAAAAGGCATGAGGTAGCTAAACATGCCAGAGCCTCCAATGCTGTGTGGAATATATATCCACACAATCATTTACCCCTTATTCTGGTGAACCTGCTCAAACAATTCAGATGATGCCAATAAAATAAAGTGTGTGTGTGTGTGTGTGTGTGTGTTCTAAGCGTTCCTAGTAATGAATCATACTAATTAGAACATTGAAAGTGTCTTTGGCTTTAGAAGTCAGATATCTAATTTTGAAGTCTAGAATCCAGAGCATTTTGTGTTCAGAGACATCATTTATATTTCGATTTCTGAGAGAGAGGCAGCAGACATGGATGGAAGGACACTGACTCTGGTAAAAACCTAAGCCCAGAACATTAGCTCTACGGAATGACTTTTTTAAAGTTTTGAGGGATTCCTCTGTGACAGGCACTTTTCTAAACACATAATAAATATGATATCATGAATTTAGGTGATCTTTCTAAGTATGAGTTTCTTCTTTTGTAAACATGTGTAATATATACGTTAGGGGAGACATTCTGAGTCGTACTCAACGTGCTTCTTCCTCTTTGCACTTGTTTTATTTCCCATGGAACAGAGAACTTGATCTGACCAGCCTGTTGGGCAAACTCCATATTCAATAGACACATTATACTTTCAGAAATCAGTTGAGATTATGATTACTCTTCCACTTTTGCCACGCCCTCTCTTTATTGTTGCTTTTTTATGACCAGGCATCCTGCTTATCATTGGATAAACTGTGATGAGCAAGATGTGTGGTCTGTGTTCTCATGGTCTTGGGGTCTCTGTCTCTGTCTCTCTCTTACAATCAGATTGCTAATTGACCCCTGAACTGTTTCTCTGGGACAGACCTGGCATTAATCTTTCTTCTCTCCATTCCACTCAGTAACAAAAGGTGAAGGCCACTGCTTCTGCTCTTTTTACTCTCCATGGGCCAGACCGTGAAAAACAAATCTGAGAATCCTTATCTTGGGTGAAATGAACAAAAATAAAGAAATACCTTAATAAATATTTTACACTTGAAATTGGTAGTTTTCTCAAGCCATAAAAATTAAATGGGCAACATTTTTAAGCATTAGTTTGAGATACATTTTATTCTAAAATCATTTTATATTATGTTTTCCTCTTCAAATCTAATTTCGGATTGATACAATACTTTCATTTTCTCTAAGAGAGCTAATAGGGTCTGTATTTTTGCGGCTGAACAGCTTTAGACTTGAACAAACAGGAAAGTATCCCTTGGAGATACCTAGAAGAACACCTCAGAGTCTTGTACAGAACAGCTCCCAAATCTGAAAGAAGTTGGTGGCAACTTCCAGAACTGATGAACATTCTAACGTATTACCATTAGGGTAGCTTAGAACTGCAAACCATTCCAGTCTGCCTATTTGGGGAGGAAGCATCTCTTCTTCTTTTCCCAGAAGCTTCTGGAGAGATGCCTAGCCCAAACATAGAAGCAGAATGATCTGTGACCTCCACCATATGCCTTTAATTTTCTATCCATCCAACCGCATGCCCTACTATTCCTCCAACATCACATTGAAACTATCTCTTGTCCCCTTGTCATGCTTCTGCATTCTCTCCTCTTGTCTTTGCTAAAGGTCCCATCTTTTCATTTACCCAAAACTTTTTGACATTTAAGTGCCCAGCCCCATCTCACCTTCTCCACAGATCCTGTCCAAAACTATCCATTCCACCTAGATCATCCTGTCTCTGAATTCCCACAACACCTATTCCATATATTTGCCACACAATAACCTATTTCTCTGTGATACCTCTTCTCATTCCGCCTTGTGTCAGAGTTGCTTGAATGTGAATGAAATTTATACACCTGTATAACTCCTCTTTTCTACCAGCAAAGGAGCCCCTTGAGTGCTTCAAATGAGTGTCTTGAATATAGTTCTACGGCACCGTGACACTATTGATGATAATTTTAAATTCGTGATTCCAGACAGCATGTTTCCAAGTTTTTTGGATAAGCCATCTTTGCTATTTATGTCACATGTGAGAATGGGGCACAAGCTCTCAGAGTCAACTAGGAACAGAATTGATGCATGTCTGTCAATTATACACTAGGATAATATAATTCTTTAAATACTAACAACAAGAACTAACATTTATTGAAAAGGGACAATGGGCCAAACTATTTCCCACTTTTAGGGTGAGGAATCGAGGTCACACATGGCAAGGAGGAGGCAGGGGCAGGTCTCAAACTCAGATCAGACTTTCTCCAAAATATTTTCTTCTCCTTAAAAATAGTTATCTAATAGGGAATACACGTGTTGATTGATAGGACACAGGGCACCAAATCTCCTGCTAACACTTCAGTTCACTAGATCTGTCTAATATCCAAGATGATTTTTACACTATTGGCTATTACTAGTGGCTTCATGGACAACTATTATTAACCCAGTTTTGTAGATGAGGAAACTAAATGATCTAATCGCCAAAGCATATGTCTACTCTGACTTCTCAAAGATCTTTCCATGATTCGATGTACTTTTTCCAACAAATTGAAGTACTTCCTGTACTTCAAAGGCCTTTCCCAACCCTGCTTACCTGGTGATTGCCCCTTCATCCCCAAAGACTAGCCAGTTGTCACTTTCATTATGTAGTTTTCCTGAACACTTTCTCTACAAAGAATGTGTTTTATTTATTTTTGTATTGTCAGCATACAGCAATTCCATAATAAGCTCTTTGGGTTAAAAATGATCCTGTAATTTCAATGTTGTATACTTATTTAAAGTTAACATTTCTTTTTTCTTATTTATTTTTGTGGCAAAATCTTTTCTTAGTCATAACTTTGGAGTTTAGATGATGAGGTCTGTTTTTCCTTTTAAACATTACTAACATTTTATTTAGGCATATTTTTCCTCAGTGAGAAACAGTAGAAATTGGCATCATACCAAGTAGGCTGATTCAGCAAGAATGCACCTGGCAAACTCAAATAATTTTGCTTCATACTTTTTGATTTTCTGCTGTGAAAAGCTATAATAGGTCACATAGTAGCTAGAGAGAGAACGATCATGCAAATTTGATTTTAATTCTTAACTGTCTTATATCAACTATGTTGATTCTTTTGTCAATATAGAAGACTTAGTATCTCTTGGCTAATACGAGTCGTGTAAGCAAGACTCCTATTTTACTTTAATTATCTCCGTGTATACGTTCCTCCCTTTTGTAGAATTAAAAATTAAGCCTGCCTTTTGTAGAATTAAAAATTAAGCCTGCCTTTTGTAGAATTAAAAATTAAGCCTGCCTGTCAGTGGTTTGGCCAGATCATTATCAGTAGCTGATTTTAAATATAGAAACACTGTTTATAAATATAGGATTAAATTCAATAAGAGACCATGCTTTAAAATACATTTATACAGGCATATTCTTTTATTTTCTTTTTTTAACGTCTTTATTGGAGTATAATTGCTTTACAAGTTTGTGTTAGTTTCTGCTATGTAACAAAGTGAATCAGCTATATGCATACATATATCCCCATATCTCCTCCCTCTTGCATCTCCCTCCCACCTCCCTATCCCACCCCTCTAGGTGGTCACAAAGCACCGAGCTGATCTCCCTGTGCTATGCAACTGCTTCCCACTAGCTATCTGTTTTACATTTGGTAGTGTATATATGTCAGTGCCACTCTCTCACTTCGTTCCAGCTTACCCTTCCCCCTCCCCGTGTCCTCAAGTCCATTCTCTACGTCTGTGTCTTTATTCCTGTCTATACAGGCATATTCTAAAAGTCAAAACCCTAAAGAATATTATCTATCATAACTGTACCGAATATTTCAAATATTTTCACCAGCTCTTGGCTAAGATATAAGAGCGATTCTTTTCCTCAAAGTAATCAACAGCAAACTAAAATGTACTGGGTTCCTTCAATGTCCTAACAATTATGCTAAATTTTATATATTTTTACACATTTCACTGTCAAAATAATTCAATATAATAGATATAATATTCATATTACAGATACAGAAGCAGGAGCTAAGAATAACTTCTCAAAATCATACATCTTCTAAGTAATAAATAGCTGTGTTGGACTCCCAAATCTATGCTTGCTTTATGTCCTCAGTTTATTAGAGAAAATGTGATACAGTTGTGAGACTATTAGAAAAATTTTTATTTGTTTCATGAGCATAAAGACGGTGACTCTGAGATTCTTTTTTTGGAAATATGACCCTTAAAATGGTCACATAACATAAACACCATCCCTCAAAGCCCCATTGTTTCTTTGCTGGAGGAAGTATGAATGTGATTAAAAATTCTTGGTTAGCAATACCACCAATAGTGCTGAAAATGACAATATGTATGTCACAGAACAAGACTGATGAAATCACAGTCTCAACAATACAACTGACTTAATTGTTAAGAGTTCTTAACATTTCCAAACAGAAGTGAGTATGGAATGGTGGCTTATAAAATTAAACCTTTCAAGGTTAGTTTTTGTTTGTTTGTTTTAAAATGTGTGTGAGTCTGTTGATAACATTGAGAGGGACTTCATGTTGGCATCGAAAATAGCAGGTCACTCTTTGCCACAAGGAAGGGAGGATTTATATTTGGCCAATGGAAAAGAATGTTGATATATATTTTGGTATTATACTACTGAAGAAAAAAATGTCAGGTGGTCAAATTTTGAATAAGCAAGCCAATCTTCGGTTTATGGTCCTTAAAAAGTGCTCAATAATACCACAACTAATAAAGTTATTCATAATTTTTATCAATAATAATTCAAAACTTCTCTGGCCAAAACCCATTGATTTCCAAAATTCCTTTTGCAAGAAAAACTTAAACTGCATATAAACTGCATATAATTTAATTATTTTGCTGTTTTATTTTTAAAAATCTGTAGTGTAACTTCCTTGATAAAACTTTATGCTTTTAAGTAGATCATATACAAAAATAATATGTGAAATTTCAAAAATAAACATTAAATGCGTGAATTAATGCAAACCATCAAGGATTCACAATGTAAAGGATAAAACACCATCTCTTAAAATTACTAATCATAAACCTGTTTATATTTTAACAGTTTTAAAATATAAACTATATGCAGTTTTAAAATATAAACTGTTTATATTTTAACAGTTAAAATTTCAAGGAAGAAAATCATTATGCAACCTTAATGTCGAAAGACTATACATTTTTTAAAAAATAAATCATTTATTTAGTTATTTTTGGCTGTGTGTGGGCTTTCTCTAGTTGCGGTGAGCGGGGAGCTCTTCGTTGCGGTACTAGGGCTTCTCATTGTCGTGGCTGCTCTTGTTGCGGAGCACGGGCTCTAGGCGCGCAGGCTTCAGTAGTTGTGGCATGTGGGCTCAGTAGTTGTGGCTTGCGGGCTCTAGAGCTCAGGCTCAGTAGTTGTGGCTCACGGGCTTCGTTGCTCCGTGGCATGTGGGATCTTCCCAGGCCAGGGATCGAACCTGTGTCCCTTGCATTGTCAGGCAGATTCTTAACCACTGCACCGCCAGGGAAGCCCGAAAGACCATATACATTTTTGTATTTTTAAATATTAAATGTATTTTGTAGGTTTACAAGCAAGGTAAACAAAATCATAGGTGAGAAGCTAAGTCTAATTTTAATTGAGGGATAACAGATTGTTTGCAACTATGAGAAAATATTCTGAATCAAAAGTAGATTTCCTTAATTCAGTGGCTACAGTGTCACAGGGATACCTCTCATAAAAA
The DNA here is from genome assembly GCF_963455315.2 of Globicephala melas. Lineage (NCBI taxonomy): Eukaryota > Metazoa > Chordata > Mammalia > Artiodactyla > Delphinidae > Globicephala > Globicephala melas. The sequence continues at coordinate 21,852,538 of NC_083326.1, read as the reverse complement.
TAAAACTGAGCATCAGGTTTCCCACTATTCTTCCTCACGTGGCAGAGTCTTTATACTAGGGCCCAGGGTTGTAGTGCAACAAAATGAGTATAAAATGAGCCATAGGGTCTGGTAGAAATGTGCTTGAAAGTCGGGCCCACGATGTTCTACCCATCTGTAACTGGACAAGTTCCAGTACATGTGTGAACCTTGATTTGTTTGTCTACATAACATAGATAATAACCGTACCCCAGGAAATTCACCAAGTGCAGTGGACAGCACACAGAAGGAGTTAAATAAGGATGCCTATTTTTAAAGTCTGTTGCAAAGTGGTATTGTTATATAATGAAATCACCTTGCTGCATAGGCATTTCATGCCTATGGCAGGTGTGAAAAGCATACAGAGGACTAACTAGGTTACCAGGCGAATTCTTAGTATGAAACCTTGTTCCCAAGCCTTGGCATATAAATACATTTTTTGTGAGTCTTTCTAGTAGAATACTTATAAATATACAGTGAGCTTTATGCTTGTATTTGGCATGTGTAGCTGGAGACAACTTCCAGAAACACCCTTGGGTCACCTCAACTCATCATTAAGTGATCTAGTGGGAAGGCAGAGAAATGGAAGCCATGATTATCCATTGGGTAAACAATATACACGTATATAATCAAATACCAAGTCAACCGTACTCTGCTTTCAAAGCAATATATGAACAGGCTTAAAGTCATTTAAATATATAAATGTGATATGCCACATGATATAGGACATAATATCTGCTTTTCCAAGCAGAATAAGATGATTAAAATAATTCAGTAGGGGGGCTTCCCTGGTGGCACAGTGGTTGGGAGTCCGCCTGCCGATGCAGGGAACACGGGTTCGTGCCCCGGTCCGGGAAGATCCCACATGCCTTGAAGTGGTTAGGCCCGTGAGCCATGGCCGCTGGACCTGTGCGTCTGGAGCCTGTGCTCCGCAACGGGAGAGGCCACAGCAGTGGGAGGCCCGCGTACCGCAAAAAAAAAAAAAAAAAAATTCAATAGGATAGAGCCATGGTACCCTTCATAAAACAGGATAGAAAATGAGATAATAACAATAAAGTTAATTATTGAGATACTAATATAAATCATTAAACATAAAGAAAAACTCTCGACAATTGAACATAACTTCACCTGAATTCTTAGGTTATCTTAAAAGAGAAAAATCTTTGCATAGGGGAACATTTTTTGACACTCATGATCTACAAATAGTGAAGTTGGAAAGGTAGCAATTCCATAGGACAGAGACAAAAACAGAACCAGGGTAACAATCACAAAATGGACAGTATTTAAGCATTTCTATTCCACTTCTAAACTTTGCAAGATGACAGTCTTCTAGCCAAAGGCATCACCTAAAATAAAAGAAAAATGATTGTTAATGCACATAAGAAGCCACAATAATAACAAAGTAGACAGAAATATTTCTTTCCTTTATTGCCTTCATGAGTCAAGGTAAAACTAAATTTTGCTATAGATTTAGCATGTTTGCACTCACAGGAACAACTAATATCCCATCTAGGAAACATTCTCCCACAGGGAATCTGGCACAAATAACCTACAGGACACTGCTGCATAGATTAGCTTATAATTATCTATTTTGTAGATAAATATATTTATCTTTGGATTTTAGCTCTCTCTAAAATCATGTATCAGAACAAAACATAATCTTATACATACATACAACAGACTACTTGAACTTCTGAATACGTCATACAGGCAGGAGTAAAGCTAATAGTCAAAAGATGTGCCTGGGACCCTGCAACAGAGGTGCTGTGAGTTCTAGCTGCATTGAGAGAAGAAATGCATAAATGCAGAGGCAGTGGTGTCAGAACATAGCAGGAGTTTGTTCACCTACACTTTTGGCATCTCTTTTTTGGACCTCAAATGATGGTTATATTGAGCTCAAACCTTAATTGGCATTTTGCAGACTCTTTGATACCACTATGTTTAATGCTGGTGCTGAGAGGTAAGACAGGAGTAGAACAAGGAATGTTGGATTTAGGGAAGATATTGCTATGGTCTGAATGTTTGTGGCCCCCAAAACTCACATGCTGGAATTCTTTTTTTTTTTTTTTTTGTGGTACACGGGCCTCTCACTGTTGTGGCCTCTCCCGTTGTGGAGCGCAGGCTCTGGACGCGCAGGCTCAGCGGCCATGGCTCACGGGCCCAGCTGCTCCGTGGCATGTGGGATCTTCCCGGACCGGGGCACGAACCCGTGTCTCCTGCATCGGACTCTCAATCACTGCGCCACCAGGGAAGCCCCACATGCTGGAATTCTAAGGCCCATTGTGATGTATTAGAAGATAGGGCCTTTGGGAGGTGATTAGGGCAGGAGGGTGGAGCCCTCATGAGTGGGATTAGTGCCCTCGTAAAAGAGACTCCACGTTGCTCCCAGCCCCATCCACCCCATGAGGATATAAAAGGAAGTCTGTCATTGAAAGACAGCCTTCCCCTGACCATGTGGGCACCTTCATCTTTGACTTCCAGCCTCCAGAACTGTGACAAATTTTTTTTTTTTTTTGGTTTATAGGCCACCCAGTCTGTGGTAATTTGTTATAGCAGCCTGAACAGATTAAAACAGATATGGAGGTGGGACTGTTGAAATATTTTCAGAAATGAAAGCAGAAGGAAAATGGGATAGGATACAATTTATGCTAACTGGTCTTCCCAGCCCCCCAGGACAGAAACAAACAAGAAAGGGGAAAAATGATGTATTTTTAATGATATTAATGTTTTATCAACTCCAATTTTACCTTGATTCTTTACTAATTTTCACTTTAGATTGAAGAAAACTCATTGTTGCTAGAATTTGTTTTAACACTAAATAAATAGTATCTTTTGATACAAGAAATATTTAAGTATTTCTGATGTTAAGGCTATATATTTTGGACAAAGGAAATAAAACTAGGAGAGGGATGAGTAGTAATTAGCATGATTCTGGAAGGCTGAGCAAGTGGGTTTATAAAGATTAACAATGAGGTCCTCTGTTCTAATGGGACATCCACAAGTTATCCCTTCCTTTGGTTTGATCCAGAATACATGAATTCTTTTTGTAGTTCTGTAGTTCTCTCTATTTTTCTCTGAAAAATAATTTCTGTATGCTCAGTCATGACACAATGTAATTTCCTTACAGATGGGAGCTTCCCTTCTGAAGACATTAAAACACATTGATCAGATTCTCACCCATAATAAAACTATCAGAATGTCTAACTGCAGTAATATACTTAAGGAAATAGATAAAGCATCATTTCCTTTGCAAGCTTAGTATGTAAGAATCGGGAATAGTTTCTTGCTTCATGATTCTGAACATAAACACCATTTCCCTTTACAAAAAAAGAAGCATATGAAGAAAAAAATTAAACATCCCTTTTCAAAAAAGTTTTTAGTGGTGGACATTAGTCTTGCAATGAATGTTTTACTTCCCTTGAATTGTGAAAACACTCTCATGGAATTTGAAAATAATTATTTCAGTAAAAGGGTGTAGGGCTCCTGAACTTGCATAATTTCCCATAAGAAAAATTAAATCAGAATTATGTAAGTATATCATTCCAAATCCAGTTGGCCTTGAGGCAGTGCCTGGGAAGAAATAAGGATGCAGTGAGCCACAAAAATCAGGTTAGCCTCAAGGTCTACTCGTCCTCGGCAATCTTACTTCAGTGACGACTTGGAGTCAGACCAAAGTGCATAAACTATCCATGGTGTTGAAACGATTTAAAGTGAAAAGCAGTAGAACATTTTACCAAAAACCCAAGCACAGAGTAAGAAAATGAAAGGGAAGAAATTCACTACATTAAAAGCAAGAGAGGTTGAATAATATGCAGCTAATTTGGCCTCGGCCTTCAGTGAAGCCAAGTGATTTGTGGAAGAAAACAAAATTAGCAGTGAGGCTAGGATTATTTGAATGAATAGTCTACATCTATCAAATTATTCGTATGGATGGTCATTTTTCCTTTCCAAACAAAGATCCCCAGAAGGAATTTTTAGAAGCCCTCTAGATTTCCTGGCCAAACAATAGTTCTTAGCTATGATATTTTTATATTATTACAAATAATAGAAACCATAAAGTAGCTTCTACTCTCACACTATTGTCTGTACAGTATCCTGACACTTCCTGTCAAAATAGCATGGAATCTTATTCACATTTGCATCTAGTTTTGGCTGCCTTGCCACCCCCCCACACACATATTGACTCACTAACACACCCAAACATCAGTGACTGTATCTGTCTCCTCTGTCTCTAGAGTATTCTAATAATGAAAAATTAGAGCAGAAATTTATATCCATAGATGTTTATTGCATTAATATGTACAATATTTAAAGATCTGAAAGGAGAAAAATGTTTAATAGAAAATAACTTCAAATAATATAATCATACATTAGAATATTATGAATCCATTAAAATGGTGTTTTAATAATTTTAAATAGCAAAATATTTAAAACATAATTTTGAATAAAAAGCAGGGTCAAATCTGCATAGACATCATAATTGTGGTTATACTATATACATAATCATGTAATTAACATATAGGTATATATTTAGCATATGTATGAGACAGAGAGAGAGAGAGTGTGTGTGTGTGTGTGTGTGTGTGTGTGTGTGTGTGTGTGTGTGTGTATCCCCAGAGAGAGGTTGTGTAGAATAGACATTATATATATGAGTTTGGACTCCAGAGTCATGCTGCCTGAATATGAATCCCAGTTTTGCCATTTAATAAGCAAATTACTTAACCTCTCTTTTCCTCAATTTCCTCCTTTGTGAAATGGTGAAAATAAATATATGGTTGATGTTGAGATTAGATGGGTGAATTCTACTTAGAACAATGCATAACAGAGAGTATATAATTTTTAGCTCTTATGATCATCTAAATATATACACACATTATAAGTACACAAAATGAACCTATGCATACACACAGACAATTGCAAAACTATCCAAAATCGAGCAAAATGTTATCAGTATTTCTGACGTTTGAGATTGTGGATAACTTTTGTGTTTACATGTTTTTTTCTGTTTTCCAAGATTTTCTGGAATGAGCAAATCATACTTTTATAATCAGAGATAAATGTTTGCATGGTATTTAAGAACAGATGGATTGAGTTACACACACATATAATGTGCTTAAAGTACAATACTGTATTAAAAATACAGTGCTGCTTAAAGCAGTGCTCAGCCCATAGGATGACTTACAGAAACATTTATTAAATTAATATAAACGGTAATTGAGGAGTTGGACACAGTAATTAGTAACTAGAGAATATTTAGCCCAAGAGATTTGCAAGAAAAGAAGATTAAAAAAAAAAAGTGAAATTGTAGAAGAAGGCAATATCTGTCTAGCAAAGTTTGGGTTTTATAATTCTAAGACTTAAGTATACATTTTCTAGGCAGCATTGAAGAAGCCAGTACAAAAAGAAGCTTAGAAAATCTATGAAGAGAGAAAATAAGCTTCATGGCCAAATTTAGACTCCAGAAAAGCTAGGGAAAATCAGAGCAAATGGGATAAATTTGTTTTAAAGAGGAAAAACTTTTACATGATCCTGGAATAAGGAATGTAGGGCTGGGTGTCAGTATGTAAAAGTTTGTGTTTTAAAAAGCAAAAGAAAAAAAAATCCTTTTTTAATTTTTTGAGGAAACTCCATACTGTTTTCCGTGGGGGCTTCACCAATTTACATTCCCAGCAACAGTGTACTAGGTTTCTTTTTCTCCACATCCTTGCCAACACTTATTATTTCTTGTCTTTTTGACAGTAGGCATTCTGACACGTATTTGTTGATATCTCATTGTGGTTCTGATTTGTGTTTCCTTGATAATCCAGCAATTCTATTTCTGGGTATCTATCCAAAGAAAATGAAAACAGTAATTCAAAAAGACATATGTGCCCCAATGTTCATAGCAGCATTATTTGCAATGGCCAAGATATGGAAGCAACCTAAGTGTCCATCAACAGATAAATGGATAAAGGTGTAATACACACACACACACACACACACACACAATGGAGTATTACTCAACCATATAAAAAGAATGACTTTGCCATTTATGACAACATGGATGGATCTGGAGGATAGTATGCTTAGTGAAATAAGTCAGACAGAGAAAGACAAATGGTGTATATTTTCACTTATATGTGGAATCTAAAAAACAATACAAATGAATATCACAAACAGAAACAGACTCACAGATACAGAGAACAAACTGGTGGTTAACCAAAGATGAGAATGAGTGCAAGGGGTGGGCAAGGTAGGTGAAGGGGATTAAGAGGTACAAAGTACTAGGTATAAAATAAGTTAAAAGGTTGTAATATACAGCACAGGGAATATAGCCAATATTTCATTGTGAAGAGTTAGACACTTACCCTTGAAATCAAGGCCATTTCTCTTGTCTTTAGAAATCACTGTGGGTACAAAAATGGGGAGATATTCCCTTAAACAGATAAAATGCCCTGCTTTCATATTCTGAAGCATATTTCTATGTAAAGATCTAGCAGTGAACTAAGATATTATAAAAAAAAAAGAGGATAATATATAGAGTAGTATTTAGAGGATATAAGTAAATCAGAATACCATGTAAGACAAAAATATGAATGATAAATTATATTAATCCATCTTAAGTTATATATATACTACATACATAAAGATCTTTAGTTAAGTCTATATCTTTTACTTGCTTCCTCTCAGTCAGTTATTTTCACCAAATTCTACTTAACTTTTATATGTTAAAAGAATAGAAGTAATGATCACATGTGTGTGTATATTTCTATATGTCTGAAAACAGAACATTTAAAAGTGTTCTAGGTAGCTGCATTAAGGATTCTCTTAAAAGTGTAGCTCCACTATAACTGTGATTGTGAGTTACTTAGCTATACTATAAAATAGCAGTTAGATAAGATTTAATGTAAAATGTGGGTTTTCATTCATGAGGTTGGTGAAATTTGGTTTCAATATCCTTTTCCCACTGTACAATGAAAAAATAATCACAGGATGGTGTCATATTTTATAATCTCATTCATGAAAATAAGAAAGGATTTAGAAATATATAAACTACATAGAAAAGAGCAGATTTGTTCATTCATATTGAAATTTTTCTTCTCTAAACCAAAATAAGAGGAAGATGAAGAAAATCTATTGAGAAACAATATAAATCAATATTAAATGCGAATAAATATGTAAGGTGATTACCAGCTCATTTTTTTGTAAATAATGCAAGCACATGCATACATACACGACCCCCAAGAAAAATTAGAATGTTTGTTTGCTATCTTGGAATTCCATCTTTAAAAATGTCAAAGCTTTCCTATTACAATATTCACCTTGCCTCCAAAACTTAAATATAAGGCTTTACTAACAGCATTTGGATTCTGGACTCAGAAACAAAAAAACAGAAATTGTGCTTCTATTTCTATAGGTCTTGTAGATACTATTACATTTTCAACCCGAATAGTATATGTTTCAAAGATTCATTAACTTACAAGTCTAGAAAAATTGGCAAACTGACATTAGGATAACATTTCCTTGTTTCTACTCCATAAAATGTCTTATTCAGTTACCCCACCAAAAAAATTACCTTTTGCAAATTGGAAATACACAGAATGACCCCTTTTTATGTATTTTTAACACAAAATTATCTAATCCAGCTGTCATGATAGTGTTTTTAAATAAAGGGGATACAGTTAAGAACAGTATATAATTTATTTCTTTAATGGGAAACTAGGATTTTTTATCAAAGAAAATATTTCTTATACATGTCGTGTGTTCCAGACATTGTTCTAAGTGTTTGTTATAAAGTAATGAGCGAGACAAGCAATATCCTTGAAATCATGGAGCTACCTTTCTATCTATGTATCTGTGTATCTATCCATCCATCCATCCCCATTTATCTATAACATATATGTATGTATAACTATTTTATCAAAACTGAAAACATTGCATCCACAAAAAAAAAGACTTTTGGAATTTGGTTATGTTCACTGTGTTAGTTCTTTTTTTTTTTTTGCGGTACGCGGGCCTATCACTGTTGTGGCCTCTCCCGTTGCAGAGCACAGGCTCTGGACGCGCAGGCTCAGCGGCCATGGCTCACAGGCCTAGCCGCTCCGCGGAAGTGGGATCTTCCCGGACCGGGGCACGAACCCGTGTCCCCTGCATCGGCGGGCGGACTCTCAACCACTGCGCCACCAGGGAAGCCCCCATTTTTAAAGTAATATAAATTATCAGAAGACATAACACCACCACCTGATCTTGTTTTTAAATTTGTGATTTCTAAGAGAGCTAAAAGAAATGTTCCTAGGAAAATGTTATGGACATTCTTATGATATATTTGACTTTAATAGGAAATACTATTCAGACAATGTTTATCTATGAATAAGTTGAACACATTCTACTTGCTTGCTATACAATTTTTCACAAGGTCAGTAAACATGTCATAATATCTATGAAACCAACATCCATTACCTTATCATAGCTTTAAGTGATTATTAATATCTGATGATGTTTGAAGGCACCTCTTTTTTTATTTGCTGTCAGAAATAGCTATTCTTGAAACTTTACTCTCTTCAATGTGAACATCAGTACAATTTGACAAGTTCCATGCAGATTTCTGTTGATATTCTGATTGGAAATGCGTAAACTTAAAGATTAGTCTGGACAGAAACGGCATCATTATTATAACATATTATCTATGGATGTAATAGAGCTCCTTATTTATTCAGGGCCCCGTTCAGCACCTAAAAAAATTTTGGAAACTTCTCAAAAGGAGAAGTTGTTTTGATTTATTCAAAGATATCTTTTAAATTATTGGTTCATAAATTTTGGATTATTATTGGAACTTTTTTCTTATGTTTTTAGATTGTTGAACTTTTATCAAGAAATGTTGTTTAAATTTTTATACAACTGGTCTGTACCTTGGATGTGTATTTCATCTGTATAAAACAGAAAAATTGACTCTTTTTTCCAGTATTTACACCATTTTTTTCTTGCTTATTTATGACCTACTGTGGTACAACATTGAATAGCAGATTTACTGGTTAGTTTTGGGTTTTTTTGTTTGTTTCTGAACTCGGGAGGTTAAACAATTCCCTGTGAGGAACAAGGTTTGATACTTTAAAGTAGAAATCCTAAGTGGATAGTGGAACTTCTTTTATATTAGTTTTAACCATGAATATAGGTTAATATTTTTTAATGATTTTATTTTATGTAATAATCCCATTTTTCTCAATTGGAGTGGTGGAATACGTTAATACATTTTTGATAGAGAACCTTGAATTCTAAGAATAAACACGATATGGTCATGATGAATATTTTATAACCCTTGTATATTCCATTTGCCAAGATTATGAGCTAGAATTTTTTCACCCATAATCATAGATAAATCTATAATTCACTTATACTATTTTCATCAAGTTTGTTTCAATAATTTTCTGTCTCATAACATAGGTTAGGAAATACACTCTTGAATTTCTCTAAAACATTTTTTATCTGTTTCTTACAGTTTTGATAAAACTCACCTATAAAAATCAGCTGTAAAACTTGGTTTATTTGTTTCAAGGAGGAATAAGAAATTTGATGCATGAGCAAAGTATTTAATAATAATAATTACTCTATCAGGTTTCTTTTTTACTTTTGATGGAGTACTGGAAATTATTTTCCAGAAAATTTGAAATATCTCAATTTATAATTTTAATGTATTAAGGTTTTTCAGAATCTTTAGTTGTATTTTGTAAATGTCAACTATAACTGTAGTTATATTCTGTTTTTCAATCTTTAAGTTAGTTGGATGTTTCCTCCTTTTTCTTGATTAATTTTGGTAACAGGCTTTTAATATGATGAGAAATTTGGGGCATTCTTCGGTTGTCATGAATGTTTTTCCTTTCTCTCTCCCTCCACTCTGTTTTATAAGGGGTGAGTTTGGTTCTTGCCCCTCTGAGTCATACTCCCAGTCATCATGGCCCACATTTGGATCCAGATACAAGCAAACTCTTGCCTGCAGCTACACTGCTGTTTTGGGTTTCTGTGTTGTTTCTGGCTGATGGAATGTTTTATTTGTACCCCTAAACATGCCTAGGTTTCTTAATGACTTTTTAAAAACAGGTCTTACTGCTTACTGCTATGCTTAGAGTAGAAAGTACAATCAATGCATAATCTTACCACATCATCTTGAAAAGGATCGCTTACATATTCTCATGTCAGGATTTTACATATGAATGTATAAATGATTTGTGCTATTAGATTTTAGTCTGATAACTAAAACACCCATATATCACATATAGTTTATATTTTTATTCACCCAGAATCTTAAAAGGATCAGATATGTAATTAGACCACCAAACACTTCCCATTTTCCCAGATTAATGATGATCCATTGGCAGAAATTTGGAAAATGTAATTTATTGTGCTGAAACAATAACTTGTGTAGTGATATCTGAGTGACCCTTCCAATTTTAGAAGGGTCTAATATAGTCCCAAAGAAGAGCTAGGAGAAAGTGGGTCACTCTGTAAGCAAACCTCTACATCCCAAAGAATAGTGGTGATAAAAATGATTCAGAAACAGGGGCCAAAGGAACAAAATAATTCAATTTTGCAAATTACTTCATGTATATAAAAGCAAACAACTGTGTCTGTGACTAGTGTTTCATTTTACTTATTTTTAAAAATGTATACCATTTCTTTAAAATTATTTATGATTACAGTGGGCAGTATCAGAACATTTCATTTAAAAACTTTGAAAATGCTTTCAAATGTATTTTCTCATTTCATCATATTACAATTCTGTGAGATGGAGTATAGATATGCTTCTAAACCACACACACACACATACTGAGTGGTTAAGTAGATTTTCTATGTTACATATAAGTCTTCTCATTCAAAACAGTTACTCTATTTACTGTAATGCATACATACACAAAAACATTTTCATTTCTTTTTTTGACAATAAGATAATGGGCAGATATGAACACTATATTTAAAATTTTTGACTTATCCTTTTTAATGTTAGCTAAAAGACTTCTTTCTTTCCATAACTTCATTTTTTAAATCTATATTTAATTTTGACATTCAAAATTTCTTGTAGTACACACAAATATGAATCATTAACTGTGCATAGTGATAAAGAAATAGATCTAATGTATAGCTTAAAGAATGCCAATAATGATAAAGCATCCAAAATGAAATGTCATTTTTTAACATTCAATGAAATGTAAGAATAATTTTCATAAATTTCATTACATCTTTGAGTAGTTAATATTTGAACTCACTGTAACGAGTTAAAATATTAACTGTAAGTTTAATAATAAGCTATTGAGAAATTTCACCCAGAGAGGGACATAAGTTTTCTTTCTAGAATTCCATTCTATAATGTAGAGTATGTGCTGGAACTGGAGACATGAGTTGAAAGCTAGTGTAGGAATCCAGGGAAGAGATTATGATAATCTAGACCAGAGTAGTAGCAGAAAGGTAGACAGAAAAAGTGAAGATAACAGATTTAATCGAGACTTTGGTCCTGCACCAGCCTGGAGGACTTCCTCCCTGCACAGCCTGTGAGCAACAGCTCTTCTCTTGCACGTGACTGGGCCTCTGGGGTGAGGAAGTGCGGCACGAGAGGAAATCTGAGGCACAGAGAAGTTAACTGCCTGGTCCAAGATCACAGAACTAAGCCGTGTGGCTGACAGGGTTGTGGTGCTCCGGCCGGGTGTCAGACCTGAGCCTCTGAGTGGGAGAGCCAAGTTCAGGACATTAGTCCACCAGAGACTTCCTGGCCCCACATAATATCAAATGGCAAAAGCTCTCCCAGAGATCTCTATCTCAATGCTAAGACCCAGCTCCACTCAATGACCATCAAGATACAGTGCTGGACACCCTATGCCAAACAACTAGCAAGACAGGAACATAACCCTATCCATTAACAGAGAGGTTGCCTAGAATCATAATAAGTTCACAGACGCACAAAAACCACCACCAGATGAGGCCCTGCCCACCAGAAAGACAAGATCCAGCCTCATCCACCAGAACACAGGCAGCAGTCCCCTCCACCAGGAAGACTACACAACCCACTGAACCAACCTTACTCACTGGGGGCAGACACCAAAAACAACAGGAACTATGAATATTCAGCCTGTGAAATGGAGACCCCCAAACACAGTAAGTTAAACAAAATAGGAAGATAGAGAAATACACAGCAGATGAAGGAGCAAGGTAAAAACCCACCAGACCAAACAAATGAAGAGGAAGTGTGCAGTCTACCGGAAAAAGAATTCAGAGTAATGATAGTAAAGATGATCCAAAATCTTGGAAATAGAATGGAGAAAATACAAGAGACGTTTAACAAGGACCTAGAAGAACTAAAGAGCAAACAAACTATGATGAACAATACAATAAATGAAATTAGAAATTCTCTAGAAGGACTCAATAGCAGAATAACTGAGGCAGAAGAGCAGAAAAGTGACCTGGAAGATAAAAGAGTGGAAATAACTACTGCAGAGCAGAATAAAGGAAAAAAAATGTAAAGAATTGAGAACAGTCTCAGAGACCTCTGGGACAACATTCAATGCACCAACATTCAAATTATAGGGGTCCCAGAAGAAGACAAAAAAGGTACTGAGAAAATTTGAAGAGATTACAGTTGAAAAGTTCCCTAATATGGGAAGGGAAATAGTCAAGACCAGGAAGGGCAGAGACCCCATACAGGATAAATCCAAGGAGAAATACACCAAAACACATACTAATTAAACTATCAAAAATTAAATAGAAAAAATATTAAAAGAAGTAAGGGAAAATCAACAAATAACAGACAAGGGACTCCCTATAATGTTAAAAGCTGATCTTCCAGCAGAAACTCTGCAAGCCAGAAGGGAGTGGCAGGACACATTTAAAGGGAAGAAAGGGAAAAACCTACAAGCAAGATTACTCTACCCAGCAAGGATCTCATTCAGATTTGATGGAGAAACTAAAACATTTACAGACAAGCAAAAGCTAAGAGAATTCAGCACCACCAAACCAGCTCTACAAGAAATGCTAAAGGAACTTCTCTAGGCAAGAAACACAAGAGAAGGAAAAGACCTACAATAACAAGCCCAAAACCATTAAGAAAATTGTAATAGGAAAATAATATCGATAATTACCTTAAATGTAAACGGATTAAATGCTCCAACCAAAAGATATAGACTAGTTGAATGGATACAAAAAGAAGACCCGTACATATGCTGTCTACAAGAGACCCACTTCAGACCTAGGAACACATACAGACTGAAAGTGAGGGGATGGAAAACAATATTCCATGCAAATGGAAATCAAAAGAAAGCTGGAGTAGCAATTCTCAAATCAGAAAAAGACTTTAAAATAAAGACTATTACAAGAGACAAAGAAGGACACTACATAATGATCAAGGGATCAATCCAAGAAGAAGATATAAAAATTGTAAATATTTAGGCACCCAACATAGGAGCACCTCAATACCTAAGGCAAATGCTAACAACTACAAAAGGGGAAATCGACAGTAACACAATCATAGTAGGGGACTTTAACACCCCACTTTCACCAATGGACAGATCATCCAAAATGAAAATAAATAAGGAAACACAAGCTTTAAATGATACATTAAACAAGATGGACTTAATTGATATTTATAGGACATTCCATCCAAAAACAACAGAATACACTTCCTTCTCAAGTGCTCATGGAACATTCTCTAGGATAGATCATATCTTGGGTCACAAATCAAGCCTTGGTAAACTTAAGAAAATTGGAATTGTATAAAGTATCTTTTCCGACCACAACACTATGAGACTACATATCAATTACAGGAAAAAATCTGTAAAAATACAAACACATGGAGGCTAAACAATACACTACTAAATAACCAAGAAATCACTGCAGAAATCAAAGAAAAAAAATACTTAGAAACAAATGACAGTGAAAGCACAATGACCAAAAACCTATGGGATGCAGCAAAAGAAGTTGTAAGAGGGACGTTTATAGCAATACAATCCTACCTTAAGAAACAAGAAACATCCCGAATAAACAACCTAACCTTACACCTAAAGCAATTAGAGAAAGAAGAACAAGAAAACCCAAATGTTACCAGAAGGAAAGCAATCATAAAGATCAGATCAGGAATAAATGAAAAATAAATGAGGAAACAATAGCAAAGATCAATAAATGCAAAAGCTGGTTCATTGAGAAGATAAACAAAATTTATAAACCATTAGCCAGACTCATCAGGAAAAAAAAGGGAAAAGACTCAAATCAATAAAATTAGAAATGAGAAAGGAGAAGTAACAACTGACACTGAAGAAATACAAAGGATCATTAGAGATTACTACAAGCAACTCTATGTAAATAACATGGACAACCTGGAAGAAATGGACAAATTCTTAGAAAAGCACAATCTTCAGAGACTGAACCAGGACAAATAGAAAATATAAACAGACCAATCACAAGTACTGAAATTGAAACCGTGATTAAAAATCTTCCAACAAACAAAAGCCCAGGACCAGATGGCTTCACAGGGAAATTCTATCAAACATTTAGAGAAGATGTAACACCTATCCTTCTCAAACTCCTCCAAAATATAGCAGAGGGAGGAACACTCCCAAACTCATTCTACGAGGCCACCATCTCCCTGATACCAAAACCAGACAAAGATGTCACAAAGAAAGAAAACTACAGGCCAATATCACGGATGAACATAGATGAAAAAATCCTTAACACAATACTAGCAAATAGAATCCAACAGCACCTTAAAGGGTCATACACCATGATCAAGTGGGGTTTATCCCAGGAATGCAAGGATTCTTCAATATACGCAAATCAATCAACGTGATAAACCATATTAAGAAATTAAAGGAGAAAAACCATATGACCATCTCAGTAGATGCAGAAAGAGCTGTCAACAAATTCAACACCTACTTATGATAAAAACCCTCCAGAAAGTAGACATAGAGGGAACTTACCTCAACATAATAAAGGCCATATATGACAAACCACAGCCAGCATTGTCCTCCATGGTGAAAAACGGAAACCATTTCAACTAAGATCAGGAACAAGACAGGGTTGCCCACTCTCACCACTATTATTCAACATAGTTTTGGAAGTTTTAACCACAGCAATCAGAGAAGAAAAGGAAATAAAAGGAATCCAAATCAGAAAAGAAGTAAAACTGTCACTGTTTGCAGATGACATGATACTATACATACAGAATCCTAAAGATGCTACCAGAAAAGTACTAGAGCTAATGAATGAATTTGGTAAAATAGCAAGATACAAAATTAACGCACAGAAATCTCTTACATTCCTATACACTAATGATGAAAATCTGAAAGTGAAATTAAGAAAACACTCCCATTTACCATTGCAACAAAAGGAACAAAATACCTAGGAATAAACCTACCCAAGGAGACAAAAGACCTGTATGCAGAAAACTATAAGATACTGATGAAAGAAACTGAAGATGATACAAACAGATGGAGAGACATACCATGTTCTTGGACTGGAAGAATCAACATTGTGAAAATGACTATACTACCCAAAGCAGGCTACAGATTCAATGCAATCCCTATCAAACTACCACTGGCTTTTTTCACAGAACGAGTACAGAAAATTTCACAATTTGTATGGAAACACAAAAGACCCCTAATAGCCAAAGCAATCTTGAGAAAGGAAAATGGAGCTGGAAGAATCAGGCTCCCTGGCTTCAGACTATACTACAAAGCTACAGTAATCAAGACAGTATGGTACTGGCACAAAAACAAATATAGTTCAATGGAACAGATAGAAAGCACAGAGATAAGATATCCATTGGTGCATGGGTTTTATCTTTGAAAAAGAAGGCAAGAATATACAATGGAGAAAAGACAGCCTCTTCAATAAGTGGTGCTGGGAAAACTGGACAGCTACATATAAAAGATTGAAATTAGAACACCCCCTAATACCATACACAAAAATAAAAAATGGATTAAAGATCTAAATGTAAGGCCAGACACTGTGAAACTCTTAGAGGAAAACATAGGCAGATCACTCTCTGACATAAATCACAGCAAGATCCTTTTTGACCCACCTCCTAGAGAAATGAAAATTTAAATTAAAAAAAAAACAAATGGGACGTAATGAAACTTAAAAGCTTTTGCACAGCCAAGGAAACCATAAAAAACACAAAAAGACAACTCTCAGAATGGGAGAAAATATTTGCAAATGAAGCAACTGACAAAGGATTAATCTCCAAAATATACAAGCAGCTGATGCAGCTCAATATCAAAAAAACAAAGAACCCAATCCAAAAATGGGCAGAAAATCTAAACAGACATTTCTGCAAAGAAGATATACAGATTGCCAACAAACACATGAAAGGATGCTCAACATCACTAATCATTAGAGAAATGCAAATCAAAACTACAATGAGGTATCACTTCACACCAGTCAGAATGGCCATCTTCAAAAAATCTAGAAACAATAAATGCTGGAGAGGGTGTGGAGAAAAGGAAACCCTCTTGCACTGTTGGTGGGAATATAAATTGATACAGCCACTATGGAGAACAGTATGGAGGTTCCTTAAAATACTAAATATAAAATTACCATATGACCCAGCAATCCCACTACTGGGCATATACCCTGAGAAAACCATAATTCAAAACGAGTCATGTACCACAGTGTTCATTGCAGCTCTATTTACAATAACGAGGACATGGAAGCAACCTGTGTCCATCGACAGATGAATGGATAAAGAAGATGTGACACATATATACAGTGGAATATTACTCAGCGATAAAAAGAAACGAAATTGAGTTATTTGTAGTGAGGTTGATGGACCTAGAGTCTGTCATACAGAGTGATGTAAGTCAGAAAGAGGAAAACAAATACTGTATGCTAACACATATATATGGAATCTAAAAGGAAAAAAATGGTTCTGAAGAACCTAGGGGCAGGACAGGAATAAAGATAGAATGAACTTGAGGACACGGGGAGGGGGAAGGGTAAGCTGGGATGAAGTGAGAGAGTGGCATGGACATATATATACTACCAAATATAAAACAGGTATCTAGTGGGAAGCAGCCGCATAGCACAGGGAGATCAGCTCGGTGCTTTGTGACCACCTAAAGGGTGGGATATGGAGGGTGGGAGCGGGGAGATGCAAGAGAGAAAAGATATGGGGATATATGTATATGTATAACTGATTCACTGTTATACAGTAGAAACTAACACTCTATTATAAAGCAATTATACTCCAAGAAAGATGTTAAAAAAAATTAATCAAATTTTCTGATTTTTAGGGAGTGGCTGAAGTAGATATGAAGAACTAATTAGTTTCTGAGCAGGACAAAATAGCTGGTATCAAACTTATTCAACTGCTATAAACAATTATAAAAATGGTGCAAAATGTATAAAACACGTTTGAAAGCAATAGACTACGCTATGAATGTTAATAGAAGGGAAGCCTATGAAGTGGGATCCACATTAAACCTGCATTTCTCACTGGGGACACTTTTTAAAATGTTGCACCGAAAAATAGAGGCAGACAGAGAGCACTGGTCTCAGTGAATGGAGGAGACAGAGATCAGAGTCTGGGGCTCTGGAAGTGGATGGGATTTAGATGGTAATAAATCAGGAGAAAAGGAGAGAGAAGCATTCCAAACATCTGCATAGAATATGCCCTAGGTCCTTTGACAGGTCCTAAGCTGACCATGTGCAAGACACGATTCCAGAAGGTTCTGCGGAGAACAGATACTGAGAAGCTAGGAGCTTTAGAGGTCTATACTAAGACCTCTAAGTATAGAGGTCTGGGGGGAATGTTGAGGTTCCTTCCCAGTTGTAATGGAGAAAACTTGATATACACATAAGCTTTGCAGTTGAGACACCAGAAATACTATTCCCTACATGCCTTAGTAGTAAGAGCTCTGCTCTGATGTGGGTATAAGTTAAAATACACCTGTGCTAAAATGACTTCACAGCAAGCACCAGCAGTGTCTTAGTCTGTTGAGGCTGCCATAACAAAATACCATGGACTGGGTAGCTTACAAACAACAAACTTACTGAGATAGCTTATACTGTATGAACATTATACAATGTTCTTACAGTATTGGAGGGGTATGCAATAAAATGATGAAATGGAAAATACACTTAATTTTAGTAACTCATAATTTAAATGATAATTCTGCATTTAAATAAGTATTTGCAAGCAATGTACTGTAAAATGCTATTGACGTGCATAACTTTCTTTTCCACACAATGTATTTCTGTTTTTCAGAAAACAGACATTCCAGAAATTCACTGGTCACAATCAAACAATTAGAACAGTGTTAGGACTTATATTTTCAATAGAAATATAAGTAATCTCTACAAAATTTATTTATATGCCCACATTTTGGAGGAAGGGCACTACAGACAAACTGGCAAAACAATGGCAGATGTTTGTAACTTGTGGCTTGGGGTAGAAAACGACCATTGTAAGTTGTCCAGATGGAAGCCAAAAATAATAATAATTAAGGAACATAAAATTTAAAAAGGTAGTCCCAGCCATGAAGGATCAGAAAGTCAGATTGTGGGTCTTCATCTCACTCCTTCAGTCCTTAAATGAGACAAAGTTCAGTTAAATCACAACAGTTGAACAGAGAAAATATATTTTCACTTTGTCTTGATGACATCCATTTAGTATTGGTGAAAATACATTGTCAACAGAAAATAAGGGAAAAACCTATAATAACATGATATCCAAAGACATATTTCAATTATGTTCAATAATTATTGACCCAGAGACTTCTATTCCACATAATTAAAACATAAAAGAAGGAAGCATACACAATATTTTTCATAAATGCATTCATTAAACAAACAATTATTTTTAAGATGTTCCAAAGATTATTAACATGTAAAGATTATTATTCATGTAAAGACACTGGTTCACTGGCTCAATACAGAGTGGCCAGTAAGTGGTAGCTATGACTTCCTCAATTATAATTAGAATTAGTTACATCTATATGAGATTTTAAAATGTGTGTGTGTGTTTTCCTATTACAAATGCTTAGAAGTACTATAGTAATTCAGAAAATCATTTAGTTAATTTAGTTTATCTAGGATAGATACTGCTTTTTGCTTTTCTCTCTTTTAAATTGTAATGTTTAAATAACCTTATTTGGAATATATAGAATTAGTATAAAAATAAATTTTGCTTTTTCTCAAATATTTATTATGATTTCTAGAAACAAAGAATTCAAATACTCTGCCTCACAGCTTGCTTCTGCACTTTCCAAAGTGGTAGCCACTAACCCCATTTGGCTATCAAGCAAAAGTAATGTGGTAGTACAAATAGAGATGTGTTGCTCTAAGTATAAAATAAATATAAAAAACTTGCAAATACCCTTTTTTATCAAGGTATAATTGATATATTAGTTTCATGTGTAGAGCATAATGATTCAATATTTGTGTATATTATAAAGTGATCACCACAGTAAGTTTAGTTAACATCCATTAACACATATAGTTATCATTTTTTTCTTTTGATGAAAACTCTCTTAGCAACTTTAAATATTCAGTACAGGATTTCCGTGGCGATCCAGGAGTTTGGACTCCATGCTTCCATTGCAGGAGCCGCAGGTTTGATCCCTGGTTGGGAACTGAGATCCTGCATGCCATGTGGCATGGTCAAAAAAAAAAAAAAATTCAATACAGTGTTATTAACTATAGTCACCATGCTGCACACTACATCCCCATGACTTATTTTATAACTGGAAGTTTGTACCTTTTGACCCCCTTAACCCATTTGACCGCCTGCTCTCACCCTTTGCATCTGGCAACCACCAATCTGTCCTCAGTATCTGTGAGCTTCATTTCTTTGTTTAGATCCATATTTAAGTAAGATTATATGGTTTTTGTCGTTCTCTGACTTATGTGGCATAATGCCCTTAAGGTCCATCTGTATTGGACCTTGAGTGCAAGGTCCAATATGGCAAGGTCCAAAATGGCAAGATCTTTTTTTATGGCTAAATAATATTCCAGTGTATATTTATATATACCACATTTTCTTTATTCATTTATCCATTGATGGACACTTAGGCTGTATCCATGTCTTGGCTATTGAAAATAATGTTGCAATAAACGTGAGGGTGCAGACATTTTCTTGTTACTATCTTCATTTTCTTCAGATAAATAACTAGTAGTGGATTGCTGGATCATATGGTAGTTCTGTTTTTAATTTTTTGAGGAACCTCGTACTGTTTTCCATAGTGGCTGCACCAATTTACATCCTACCAACTGTGCACAGGGTTCCCTTTTCTCCACATCCTTCCTGGCATTTGACGTTTCTTGTCTTTTTGATCATAGCTGCTCTAACAGGTTTGAGGTGATACGTCACTGTGGTTTTGATTTGCATTTCCCTGATGATTAGCTATGTGGAATATTTTTTCATGTACCCGTTGGCCATCTGTATGTCTTCTTTGGAGAAAATGTCTATTCAGATCCTCTGCCCATTTTTTAATTGGATTGTTCGGTTATTTGCTATAGAGTTTTATGAGTTATTTATATGTTTTGGTTACTACCCCTTAACAGATTAATGATTTGCTAATATCTTCTCCCATTCAGAGGTTGCCTTTTTATTGATATTTTGTTGATGGTTTCCTTTGCTGTGCAGAAGTTTTTAGTTTGATGTCATCTCAGTTGTTTATTTTTGCTTCTGTTACCTTTGCTTTTGGTGTCAGATCCAAAAAATCATCGCCAAGAGCAATGTCAAGGAACTTAATGCCTATGTTTTCTTCTAAGAGTTTTATGGTTTCAGATCTTACATTCAAGTCTTTCATCCATTTTGAGTTAATTTTTTGTGTATGGTGTAAGATAGTGGTCCAGTTTCATTCTTTTGCATGTGACTTTCCAGTTTTCCCAACACCATCTACTGAAGGGACTGTTCTTTTCCCAACATATATTCTTGGCTTTTCTGTTGTAACTTAATTGACCATATATGTGTAGGTCTATTTCTGGGCTCTGTATTCAGTTCCATTGACCTATGTGTCTGTTTTTATGTCAAAACCATAACGATTTGCTTACTATAACTTTATAATACAATTTGAAATCAGAGAGTGTGATGCCTCCAGCTTGGTTCTTCTTTCTCAAGATTATTTTGGCTATTCAAGGTCTTTTGTGGTTCCATACAAATTTTAGTTTTTCAGGGTGTATTTCTGTGGAAAACGTCACTGGAATTTTGATAGAGGTTTGCATTGACTGTAGATTGCTTTGAGCAGTATGGATATTTTAACACTTCTTCTAATCCATGATTATGGAATATCTTTCCATTTGTTTATCTCATTTTTATATTGTACATTGATAATGGTGATATGCTGGATATGTTAGGCTACAAGTAAAACATAGTATTATAGTTAATTTCAGAAACTCCTTTTTCCTTTTTTAAATGTAGTTCGTATCTGGCTCACATTGTGTTTCTGTGGCACAGTGCCATTTGAAACATTAATTTTTAATACTGAAAATGAGAAGAAGAGAAAATAGGTATTTTTCTGGTCAGCTTCTTTTCAGAAAACTCTTAATATTCTTTAGGAATGCTAATCTGCTGATCTAATCCACTGTGGATGCCACAGGGAATGTCCTAGAAATAAGAGCTTATGCTGTACATTAAACAATTTGCTGTATCTGTTATTAAGGTAATTTAGTATGCTGTTTTACTGTGAATTATTTGGTATTGACAATGCACTGCCTTAAATCCCAAGTAACGTTTAATTGACCGACAGCAATCCCAGTGCAATACTAGACCATAAACCATTGAAAAAAACATGTCAGCAGTTGACTCTTTTGAATAACGTTAGACATTGATGACTGCAAGAGACTTCAAGTACCAACTGGGACTATGATACGATAGTATAGCTGTTGTGGTATAAAGTATACCACAATGACAGCCAAGTAGAAAACCTTAAGCACATAGGGACTGAATCAACTAATTATGCCGTATATCCTCAAGTCATTCATAGTCTTTTGCTTCCCTGCCAAGAGTTCCTGTCAAAACAGGAGGAGAGAATTATTCTGGCAGAAAAGGATAGAGAGTAGGGTGAGGAGTGGAAGGCATTCATGTGACGACAGAAGAGCTGCCAGCTAAATGAGGCACGCTCTTCTGTTACAAAGAGTGAAGAAAAATGAAAATTAGGACAGAAAGCAGTCAGAGTAAGCAGGGACGTGTGTGAGACAGAACAACAGAGAAGGAAACCAAAGACCTAGATGGTGCTTGGGCTGGGCACTCGGGTCCTGCCACTTCTCGACATAAACCCTATTTTCTCTCCGTGCCAAAAAGCTACAGTATACTCTTTTCCAGTGCTGCTGAAATGTTTAAGGTTTTGCAGTGTTTAATAGGTATTTTAAAAGTAAGGTGTCAGAGCATTTCAACTATGACTAACACGGTACTACCAAATTGCTATAGATCTTATTGCTTAAAAACCAACAGCTGGAACAAATTTTATTCTTACCCTTAGTCCCTATGACTCACTGTCTACATTGTTGAGGTACTCATTCTGTGATAAGTTTGAGCTGGTGATGTTTTCTCTATCCACATATTATGAATGCTACAAAGCTTTTAGAAAATGAATTGATAATAATGTAGGTGCTTTGACCTGAATAAGTATCTCCTCATATAAGAAAAATTAAGTATACAAAACACTTAACAGAAAAAAAGAGAACAGCCAGGACATTTTATCCAAGAAAAAATATTATATTAAAAAAGGAAAGGAAATAGTATTGTTAGAAGTCAAAATAAAGGAAACATTCAAAGAAACCTTAAATTTGAAATCGTGTGTGTGTTTAATTCTGTTGGGCATCTCCTACAAGGTGTAATGAGAAATGGCCTTTATGATGGAAGCATGAGACATAGAGAGAAGCTGTGCTTAGTTAATGACGACCATGAAAAAAGAGCTGTCTAACATAAGAGAAAGACAAAAGGAAACCCATAAAACAGATCTTAAAATTGTCTTGAATGCAGAGTACTAGCAGCAATGAAAATTTAACAAATTTGAGAATCCCTCTCAGAATTCAGAGGGAGAAATTACCTAAGAGTTTAAAATGCACGGAGAGAATGTAATTGATACAGTAAAAAAAAAAAAAAAAAAAAGGCAAAGCAAACATCTATTGACATTGCTGAAGGAATAATTGATGATCCTGAGGTGGAAAGAAAATAGAAAAATAACACCTAAGAAATAATATTGCATCTAAACTCTTAACTGAAATTTAAAGACGTGAACATATAGATTAAATGTACTCTTCACACTTACATCTAACTTAAATCGACTATACTTCAATAAAAACAATTACATCTAATTATTAACTATGTATTTACTTTGGAATAGTGTCTGTTCACATTCAAAGTGAAAGAATAAGACTAATTTTAGTACTTTTGTAGGAAAAATAGTATACTTTCAAGAGGCAAGCATTAAATTGATGACAGATATCTCTTCTATAATACCAATATAGTACAACAGTGTCTATTGATGGCAATATTTTGTGAATGTAGAATTATAAGCAATCCAAGTTGTTCCTCATGTGTGAAAGCAACAGGAGCTGCTTATTGTTCTGGGACAAAATTACTGAAATGTATATCCCGGATTACTGAGTGAGGAACCAAAATAAAGAGGTCAGTAATAGCAAGAACTAGATCAAACTGTCAAACTTTACAACTAAGCAAGAGTACAAATAAAAATACTTAAATATGGTTTCATTTAAAAAATGCAAATACCAAAAAATCTTAAAAGTATGGTCAACAAAGAAAATATGCATCTGGGTCTAATCCATGCTAAATAAGTTAATAAATATGAATTGGGAGCATGACCTTTATTGTAAGTTTAAATGTATCAGCATATGAAGTTATGACTTTGTTTGGCTGGATGGAAAAGATAAAGTACCCAAGGAACTGTCCCCCGCACACAAACAGACCTCAATCACCTGCAAAGTGATATAAATTTAGGGATTCAGCAATATGGAAAGTGTGGTGTAGGTTGACTACAAACGTAAAAAATGATGGGTCATGGATTTAAATCTAAAGCATAACAGTTACAAACGGAAAATCAGGGTAAATAAAACTTATTTAATAAAACTATAAATTTATAGCTCCAGTTTATGTATTTTTACTCATGTAATTTCTAGAAGGACAGGAAGAACAAAGGCAAATATTAAGATAAACAATTCTTCATATAGGGAGTATTTAAAATGTAATTTTATTATTCACTTTAATTACAGAGATGTAATCAAGAGGTTCAAGATTTTAAAAATAAACTTAAATGACTTTTCATAGAAACGAAATCAAGATATTTAACTCCCAAACCAAGTACAGAGAAGAAAACATAAAAGTAGTACTGCACAGCATAATCCCTGTAGGAAAATACAGAATGCAGAGACAATCTCAGGCATGCAAAAGCAATAAAGAAAACATGCTAATTTTTAATTTATGACATTTTTGTTTATATTTTAAAAGCCTTTTACACATGATGAAACATTGATTTAAAGTAACACCCACTTATATTCTGTATAAAAGAGGCACAAGAGTGAATCTGGGAAGACGAAAGATGGCAATTTGAGCACAGACCCAGTGATGGGTCCTTATGCCTGACCTGCACCTGCTTTTCTTCTCCAGACCCTCCCTCACTGCTCTCTGTAAAAATACAGAATTGTGGACCCAGATGTGCAGCCCCTAGAGGATGCTTCTTATGTTTTGATTTCTACTAGAATCATGGGAGTGAACAGCTGTGTGGGATCACATGGTTGATGGAACTGGGTAGATGCAGTTGGAAAACAAATGCAGCCTTGCCTTCCTGAGGGGTTTTCGGTCCCTGAAGGTCCTAGCTCAGCCCCTAGGAATCCCTTAGTGGAAACTGTGTGCCTTACTGTGGCTTATTCCTAAAGGACTCTTCTAATCTGATCCAGAGGGTCTGGTGAATTTTTGGAGAAGGGCATTGGAGAATGGTCTCAAAGTCTCTGGGTGGGGAGTGAGATGCATGTGAGTATTTAGGGGCCTGAGAGCAGAAGAGCTTTCTCCTGCCACTCACCAGTGTGAGTCCTCCAGTATCTCCCTGTCACAGTAAGAGCGCAAACTGTGGGGCATTCCACGTCCATGGGATGTGCTCCAGCTGAGGGACTCTAACATCCTCAAATGTATAGCTACTGAGGGACAGAAAAATTAAATCCAAAATGATGATCTAGAATAGTACTTTGACCAGTAGACAGAATAATCCCATGGGGATGAATCAGACTATAAAAATTACATTTTGTAACTTAAAAAGTCACATAATGTTAAAATTTTTAATTTAATTGATGGGACCTCTGCTTCAAAATAACAGATAATAGATCACCCCAGGCCAATCCTACTGCCAACAATTAAAAAGAAAATGGCCAGATTTCAAAAATCATAATTTTAAAGTCATCTGAAATGTGCAGACAACAGAACTAGATGGACTAAAAACTTCAGAGAGGCGAGAAATATTTGGATGTGAGCTGATGACCCCTGGTTGTTTTTTATTATTTTATTTCCCGGGAGAGTATGCCAGTTCTGATGGCTTAGCTCAGGCAGAGAACGGCTGCTGGGGGGACTGTGATGGGGGAGGAAACAAACAATGCTTTTAGGGGCCACAAGTGGCTGGAATGACAAATCCAAGAGTTGAAGGCCAGCTTTCTCTAGACATTTGTGAATTCTGAGGCTGTTTGGGAGGCTAACAAATTAAGCCAAAAGTTTCTGGAAAAAAGTCTCTTACATTCCACTAAAGAAAAGGGCCTGGAAATACAGCAAGCAGGAGATGAGAGCCTCAGAGAAAGCAGAGATTCACCCAGGGGCACCTACCAGTCCTGGGTGAAGATAGAAACTTCAGAATAGCAAAGATTGAAACCAACAAGCAAGAAAATTGTAATTAGGAGGAAAAAAGAAAAAGAGAATAAAAGTAAGTATTTACCTATTATCTTCAGAAAGGTCCAAAAGGACAATGCATCCATAAAACAAAGATGATATTTAAAAAAGAGAATAAGAAAAAGCTTAAATTAAAGGATTAAATATTTTACCTTGATGCCTTTTTTATTAAATTATGAGTAATATACTATAATAAATGTGTGATGAAGCACAAAAGATAAAGACAGCGAATTTAAGAATGTTGGGAAATGGAAATTCCAAGATGACAGAGCTGTGCTTAAATAGGAATCACTCCCTATTAGTTTATCAGATATCACTGTTCACTTGAAATTAACTTATTGAGTAATAATAAAGGTAGTCTGCAGGAAAAAAATTAAAGATGGGTACATTGAAAATTACACAAGTAAATAAAACTAGGCAATGATTAAATATTTAAGAAAAAGGAACAGGTTCAGACAGAACACTTCGTTATAGTACACCACTGGGCTCTGCAGTAAATAATCTTAACATTCTCCTGAAAAATGTATCTCTATTTGACGCAAAGTTTGGCATAAACTATATTGGCATGATGAGATAGGTAAAGAGTGGTTGAAGTTGTGGTGATGTAAGAGTTTAGTCTTGATCCAATAATGAGTTCTCAAGAGATAATATAAAAAGAATAGTAGGAAAAACATATAATATAGATACATGAGGATAAGTAACAGGAAAAGCACCTAAGATACTTAAAAGTAGTTGGTCTGGGGAATGAGCCTTTGATTAAAATAAATTTTAAAATTTCATGAAATCAAATATGTCATAATTTATAACTTCTGAGATATGCGTTTGCTTTAAAAGGCATTCCCCAAATGTTAACAATCTCTCATTTTCTTATAACACTTTCACCATTTACTTTTGTTCTCTCTTTAAAATCTACTTGTAAGCTTAATTTTATATGGTTTGTTATTGACGCTTTTTTAAGAAACTTTTATCTAACTCTGTATCTACTTTCAGATTTTTTTTTAATGTTACTAATTTAAATAAACTTAGGTAGAGGGCTAATGGACTCATTCTCTCTGTTCAAAATCATAAGTCCATTATGTTGTAATAAGGAAAACATAAAATTTATTTTGTAATGTTTTCAACATTATTTTATAGGTGTCTTACGTATCACAAATGCCACTGTCATCCCCTAATAGAATTTAGTCAAATTAAGGCATATTACTTTTCTACTTTTTGTAGTTATTATAGACTTTGAATTTGTAAAACATAAAGGGAATTTCATACAAGAGGAATTAGTAATCCTTCGTCAGAGGCTAACTATAGTTTTCAGTGGATTACTATAAAAGTTTCTCACATTGGTCACGTGTCAGTAGAATAATATAATCTTACTGAAAGCCGTCTTATTCATACTTTCCCTCTAGATCTCCTCCAGTCTCTGAGATTGGGGCACTGCCAGCATTGCCAAGCTATCAGGTCACAGCCATTGATAATCTCAGCACAGGTGTACTAAGAACAATCCTATCGTTGGTGAGTCTTGGCAACAGGGAATGCAGACTGCTGTTACGAAAGCATTCATGCTTTTCAATTCTGAAATTCCTGCTGTTAAGTATTACATCACACTTATTTTACGGTTCTGATGAATTTCTGGAATGAAAAAACACCAAGTTACCTGGCAGTCGTCAACATTTGTTGACCTACCTCCCAGTTCCCAAATACTTGTAGTAACTATTGCCCCTTTTGGTGGTTTTACTGAGATAAAACACCAGCTTATAATTGGAATCACTGAGTTATCAGAGCCCCAGATATTATCCTCATTCCTACTTTTGATGTGGAATAAGTACAACTGATCCTTGAACCACTCAGGTTTGAACTCTGTGGGTCCACTTGTACAAAGATATTTTTCAGTAGTAAATACTATAGAACAACAGGGTCAGTGGTTGGTTGAAGCTACTGCTGCTTCTGAACATGGATTAACCCCAGAGTTGTTCAAGGGTCAATTGTATTGGCATTCTTACATTTTCAAAAATTACCTCATTTTTTTCTTACTAACATCTGCACCATGTGTAGGTTCAAAGTAGGGGGATTGTGACGTGTGAATGCCTGTGAGTATTTTTTTTTTTTTTTTTTGCTGTATGCGGGCCTCTCACTGTTGTGGCCTCTCCCGTTGTAGAGCACAGGCTCCGGACGCGCAGGCTCAGCGGCCATGGCTCACGGGCCCAGCCGCTCCGCGGCATGTGGGATCCTCCCGGACCGGGACACGAACCTGCGTCCCCTGCATCGGCAGGCGGACTCTCAACCACTGCGCCACCAGGGAAGCCCCCTGTGAGTATTTTGTAGGCTCCAAATAAATACTATTTTTTTCATTTTCTAAATAATGGGTCAGATTCTGGAAAACTTAATCCTATCATACCACTGCAGGAATCTCTACTAAAATAAGATATAAAAGTACTAGATTCTATTCAACAGTTAAACTGAAAGAGTCACTTCTTAGATGTCACATTTAATATCAGAGAATTTAGCTCCAAAATATATTTCATACTTAGAGAAATTAAGTTAAAGATTTTGTATAAAAGCAGTATTTCCACTCAACCATAATATTCTGAGTTATTACCTAATCATTCACAGAGAATAAATAGACCTAAAAGCAAGCTAAAGAGAACTTATATAATGTGATTTTACATAACTGAATTAATCATACCTCTAAGGGTTCAGTAAAATGTTCATTCACAAAATTCTAATTTACAGATCTGAATACTATTCTCTCTTTATCCTAACTTATAGCTTAATGTTAAAATGTCTTTTTAAAGTTCACATTTTTCTATTTAGTCATCTCTTGCTACAGAGGATTGCCCAGCATCCTTCTCTGAAAAAAATTTAATTTCTTTGACGGTAACAGTCAAATTGGAGCAACTGTTAAAAGTAACAGAAACTTAATTCCTTCTACTATCCCTTTATGGGAAATATTCTGAAACCTACTCATCCTTGCCATTCTTCCCAAGATCCTCTTAAATTTATTTGTGGTGACTAGGACTGAAAAGTATGGTCAGATTTAAATATTAAAGAGAAATGTATTAAATGAATAAATTAAAAAATTATTAGTGAAATCCTGGCCAATGAGAAACATTTTATTGGTGTAGTTCTCATCTTAATCTATCTTTAAGCCTCATAAAATAATCATTAAACATCTTGGCCTTCTTTGAAATGGCACAGTTAGCATACACTAAATTATGGTTGCAAACTCATAATTAAATAGGCATTGTTGGGGTTTTTTGGGGGGGTATTTATTGGAATTTCACATGACTTTTTTAATGTATTTTTTTCACAACTTTTTTTTAATTGAAGTATAACTGATTTACAATGTTGTATTAATTACTGCTGTACAGCAAAGTGATTCACATACTTTTTTAACATATTCTTTTCCATTATGGTTTATTATAGGATACTGAATATAGTTGCCTGTGCTATACAGTAGGACCTTGTTTATCCAATCTACATATAAAAGCTTACATCTGCTAATCCCAATCTCCTACTCCATCCCTCCCCCAACCCCCTCCCGCTTGGCAACCACCAGTCTGTTCTCTATGTCTGTGATTCTGTTTCTGTTTCATAGGCAGGTTCATTTGTGTCATATTTTAGAGTCCACATATAAGTGATATCATATGGTATTTGCCTTTCTTTTTCTGACCTCACTTAGTATGATAATCTCCAGTTGCATCCATGTTGCTGCAAATGGCATTATTTCATTCTTTTTTATAGCTGAGTAGTATTTCATTGTATATATGTACCACATCTTTATCCATTCACCTGTTGATGGACATTCAGGTTGCTTCCATGTCTTGGCTATTGTGAATAGTGATGCTATGAACATAGGGGGTGCATGTATCTTTTTGGATTAGAGTTTTGTCTGGATATATGTCCAGGAATGGGATTGCTGGATCATATGGTAATTCTATTTTTAGTTTTCTGAAGAACCTCCATACTGTTTTTCCACGATGGATGCACCAACTTACATTCCCACCAACAGTGTAGCAGGGTTCCCTTTTCTCCACACCCTCTCCAGCATTTATTATTTGTAGACTTTTTGATGATAGCCATTCTGACTGGTGTCAGATGATAACTCATTGTCATTTTGATTTTCATTTCTCTAATAATTAGCAATGTTGAGCATCTTTTCATGTGCCTATTGACCATCTGTATGTCTTCTTTGGAGAGATGTCTATTTAGGTCTTCTGCCCATTTTTGGATAGGGCTTTTTTGTTGTTGCTGAGTTGTATGAGCTGTTTTTATATTTTGGAAATTAAGCCTCTGTTGGTCACATCATTTGAAAATATTTTCTCCTATTCTGTGGGTTGTATTTTCATTTTGTTTACAGTTTCCTTTGTTGTGCAAAAGCTTGTAAGTTTGATTAGGTCCCATTTGTTTATTTTTGTTTTTATTGCTATGGCCTTGGGAGACTGACCAAAGAAAACACTGGTATGATTTATGTCAGAGAATGTTTTGCCTATGTTCTCTTCTAGGAGTTTTATGGTGTCATGTCTTATGTTTAAGTCTTTAAGCCATTTTGAGTTTATTTTTGCGTATGGTGAGAGGGTGTGTTCCAACTTTATTGATTTACATGTGGCTGTCCAACTTTCCCAACATCACTTGCTGAAGGGACTTTTTCCCATTGTATATTCTTGCCTCCTTTGTTGAAGATTAATTGACCATAGGTGTGTGGGTTTATTTCTGTGCTCTGTATTCTGTTCCATTGATCCATATGTCTTTTTGTGCCAATACCATGCTGTTTTGATTAATTTAGCTTTGTAATATTATTTGAAGTCTGGGAGGGTTATGCCTCCTGCTTTGTTCTTTTTCTTCAGGATTTCTTTGGCAATTGAGTCTTTTATGGTTCCACATGAATTTTAGGATTGTTCTGTGAAAAATGTCAGGGGTAATTTGATAGGGATCACATTAAATCCATATATTGCTTTGGGTAGTGTGGCCATTTTAACTATTAATTCTTCCAATCCAAGAGCATGGAATATCTTTCCATTTCTTTGAATCATTTTCAATTTCCTTTATTAATGTTTTACAGTTCTCAGTATGTAAGTCTTTTATCTCCTTAGTCAGGTTTATTCTTAAGTATTTTATTTTTGGGGGTGTGATTTTAAAAGGTTTTTTTTTTTTTTACATTTCCTTTCTGATATTTCATTGTTGGTATAAAGAAATGCAACTGATTTCTGTACGTTAATCTTGTATCCAGCTACCTTGCTGAATTCCTTTATCAGTTCTAGTAGTTTTTGTGTGGAGTCTTTAGGGTTTTCTATATACAGTATCATATTATTTGTATATAATGACAATTTTACCTCTTCCCCTCCAATTTGAATACCTTTTATTTATTTTTTTGTCGGATTGCTGTGACTAGGACCTCCAATACTGTGTGGAATAGAAGAGGTGAGAGGGGCATCCTTGTCTTGTTACAGATTTTAGTGGGAAGGCTTTCAGCTTGTCACCACTGAGTATTATATTGGCTGTGGGTTTGTTGTAAATAGCTTTTATTATCTTGAGATATGCTCCCTCTCTACCCACTTTGGTAAGGGTTTTTATCATGAATGGATGTTGAATTTTATCAAATGCTTTTTCTGCCTCTGTTGATCATGTGGTTTTTGTCTTGTCTTTTGTTTATGTGGTGTATCATATTGATTAATTTGCCTATGTTGAACCATCCTTGTGAACTTGAGATGAATCTCACTTGGTCATGGTGTATGATCTTTTTTATGTGTTGTTGATTCAGTTTGCTAATATTTTGTTGAGAATTTTTGCATCTATATTCATCAAAGATATTGCCCTGAAATTTTCTTTTTTGGTGATGTCTTTGGTTTTGGTATCAGGATGATGATGGCTTCATAGAATGTCTTTGGTAATGTTCCTTCCTCTTCAGTTTTTTGGAAGAGTTTGAGAAGGATCAGTATAAGTTCTTCGTATGTCTGGTAGAATTCACCTATGAATTCATCTGTGAAGTCTGGTCCTGGACTTTTGTTTGTAGGGAGTTTTTAAATTACAGATTCTCTTTTATTTTTAGTGACTGGTCTGTTCAAATTACCTATTTCTTCTTGATTCAGTTTTGGTGGGCTGTATGTTTCTACAAACTTGCCCATTTCTTCTAGGTTGTTGACTTTTGTTCATAGTATTCCCTTATTTTTTTTTGTATTTCTGCAGTATCAATTATGTCTCCTTTTTTATTTCTTATTTTGTTTATTTGGGTTCTCTCTCTCTTTTCTCCTTGGTGAGTCTGGCCAGAGGTTTATCAATCTTGTTCCTCCTTTCAAAGAAACAGCCCTTGGTTTTATTACTTTTTTTTTCTATTTTTAAATCTCTATTTCCTCTCTGATCTTTATTATTTCCTTCATTCTGCTGACTTTAGGTTTTGTTTGTTCTTTTTCTAATTCTTTTAAGTGGTAGGTTAGGTTAAACAGGCATTGTTAACTCCACTTTACAGATGAGAAAACAGACACGTCAAAGGATCAAATGAATTGCTTAAATGTCTTATGCATGTCTGACAGTTTCCAACCCTCTCCTCTGTAATTCTGGCAGGTCTAAAGTGAAAGGTCTTTTCCAATCCACAGACTTGCATATGACACTTAAGTAAGTCATGTATTCATTGAAGTCACTGTTTCTCACCTGTGAAGTGGAGATTCTAATTTCTATCTCATAAAGCAGGTAAGATAGTGCCTATAGGCCAAAAAAATGAAATCCAATGTTAATATTACATTTCTGTTCCAGCAGCCCTTTCTTTTTTTTCTTTGAAATTTTTACTTTCATTACTGATTTTTTTTAACATCTTTATTGGCGTATAATTGCTTTACAGTGTTGTGTTAGTTTCTGCTGTATAACAAAGTGAATCAGCTATTCATATCTCCATATCCCCTCCCTCTTGCGTCTCCCTCCCAGCCTCCTTATCCCACCCCTCTAGGTAGTCACAAAGCACCTAGCTGATCTCCCTATGCCATGCAGCTGCTTCCCACTAACTATCTATTTGGTAGTGTATATATGTCAATGCTACTCTCTCACTTTGTCCCAGCTTACCTTTCCCCCTCCCCGTGTCCTCAAGTCCATTCTCTGAGTCTGTGTCTTTGTTCCTATCCTGCCCTAGTTTCTTCAGGACCTTTGTCTTTTAGATTGCATATGTACCTGTTAGCATATGGTATTTGTTTTTCTCTTTCTGACTTACTTCACTCTGTATGACAGAGTGTATCCACCTCACTACAAATAACTCAATTTTGTTTCCTTTTATGGCTGAGTAATATTCCATTGTATATATGTGCCACATCTTCTTTATCCATTCACTTAGGTGACTTAGGACACTTAGGTTGCTTCCATGTCCTGGCTATTGTAAATAGAGCTGCAATGAACACTGTGGTACATGACTCTTTTTGAATTATGGTTTTCTCTGGGTATATGCCCAGTAGTGGGATTGCTGAGTCATATGGTAGTTCTATTTTTAGTTGTTTAAGGAACCTCCATACTCTTCTCCACAGTGGCTGTATCAATTTCCATTCCCACCAAGAGGGAATGCAAGAGGGTTCCCTTTTCTCCACACCCTCTCCAGCGTTTATTGTTTGTAGATTTTTTGATGGTGGCCATTCCCAGCAGCCCTTTCTTATATCACTATGTTTTATTATGTGACATTCTTTAAAATTTTTCCTGGTTACATTCTCTTTAGAAAAAGTGTTTATTTCTACTAACAGAAAATAATGTAGAATTTCATATTTGCTGTTTCTCTGTTTCTTTATCTGAGGCATCAATGTGGCTACTGAATAGGACAAATCTCTTTCACATTACTTGTTGCCAAAGATTGATACCTCACTCTAATAATTATGGTTGAAGATGGACTCAGGAGTATTTTTTCCCAATAGAATACATTCAAAGATGAGATATGTTCAAATAAGAACAATATTACATTCAGTATACAAACTGTCTTCCTAGTTAAACTTGCTAAAGCTGTTATTGCGGAAAAAATTATATCGGTCTGTTAGTTTGCTTTTGAATAAGTCTTTGTAGTGTTTTAGTTTCTTTGGTGGATTACAGTGCATATAGATGTATGAACACATCTCTAAAAATTACTCTTTTCCAGCCAGCAGAATCATCCTCAATGAGAGTAGAAATTTTCAAATGTTCCTTCATTAGTTATGTTCCCAGATGAATATAAATTTTAACCTTCATCTGAAGATACAGAAAGCAGATACTTGGAGGTGATTTCAGAAAATATTACTGTCTTCACAACAATATATAAAAGGGAGAAAAATATTATGTGTACTTCTTCAGAAATGGATCATGCCAACAAGATGAAAATATATTAAGATTAAAAATAACCATTCTCATGCTTTCCACTGCATTGGGTATGATGTACCCGAAGTTCAGTCACAGTGAAGACAGCAGTATGCCTACCAAGGTGAGAATGCTTTGGAGGTCATTTAATTCCCCACACCAATCAAAGACTACAGTTTTATTCGTAGGAGTAAGTGAGGGCCAGGGGGCACACAGAAGGTCTTTGCATTTGGGAGGGAAACATGCACAATGTATATGTTAGGTCGACACTAATCTTTGAAGTCTGTGTAACAGCTCCTCTTGGGATATGTAGACAATACCATATCTTCATTAGTTTGATTTAAAATCAGCTAACAGCTCATTTCTTCCATGCATTTTTTATAAACCTCTGTAAGAGCAGTGTCATAAGATAGGAATTATATTTTCTGTATATATCATTTCATATTTGGCATAAATAGGTGGCACTTTGCAGTATAATACTAAACATTCCCCACTGTGATATCATTTCTTTAGGGTGTTCAATATAAACTATGCTTAAGTTACTACAGTTCTATTTTAAAATGTTTATATTTGAAACTGGTTGATATTACAATTAGTGCAAAGGGGTATTTTTAAAACAGCATTGGGGTTTCTTCATTAATGTGGTTATGAGTATTCTAGTTTATGAAAATATTTAGAGTTCAATTCTTTTATTAGTTTTCTAATATTTACAATATTTTCCTTAAAATGACAGATAACAATGTTTAAAGGGAAAAATTTCTGACATTTATTTTACTGGTTAGTGCCTATCTTTTTATATCACAATATTGTGTTCCTGACATTTTTTAGTCTAACAGGAGTTTAAGGTGTGTAATGTCAGGATTATTATTATAAAACGCTGTTTAGTAAAATGTGAATAATCTTACAAAGCGATTTCAAAACAGGTAAGAAAACATACCCAATAGGAGGTTATAGGTTTATGTAGTTGAAGTCAAGGGCAAGTAGTATTACTTTTTAAAATTTTTTTAGGAGGCATTTCCAAGATTTCTTTAAAATATATTTTCTTTTTTGCACAAAAATTTTCTTTCTAAATATTTTCTCTGAAGGAAATTGCCTCTTAAAAAGTAGAGTGGGATTTCCCTGGTGGCGCAGTGGTTGAGAGTCCACCTGCCGATGCAGGGGACATGGGTTCATGCCCCGGTCCGGGAGGATCCCACATGCCGCGGAGCGGCTGGGCCCGTGAGCCATGGCCACTGAGCCTGCGCGTCCGGAGCCTGTGCTCCACAACAGGAGAGGCCACAACAGTGAGAGGCCCTCATACCGCAAAAAAAAAAAAAAAAAAAAAAGTAGAGTGAGATGAATAAACTAGTATTTGTTGCATATTTATTAATGTATAAGAAACATCTGACACAGCACATGACATTTTATTCAGTCTTTAAGGGGGTGTTATATAGTTCTATAAGTAACTTGCTCAAGGTTACAGAAATAATAAATAGCAAAGCTTATCTTCTTATTTAGCCTGAGGAATATAGGTAGGAGTGAAGTCTAATCAAAAGTTGCTGCATTTGTGGTATCTGCCTTGTCTGCAAAGATGATGGCAGCAATGTCTAGGATGTCCCTATGTGCACATATTGTTCTTTCCATAAAGCCATGGGGCCAATTTCCTCAACTCTTGAACCTGGGATGGCCTAGTGACCTGCCATAGACTCTGACCAATAGAATCTGAAGGAAGGGGCACTGTGTGACTCCCCAGGGTGATCTTCAGGGCAAGGGAGAAGCCCAAGAAGCAACAGCCATTTCTCACTCCAGCTGAAGTATCAGATATAGGAGTGAGGTCATTTTGGACATTCTAGCCTCAGGGAGCTCTCTGTGGAATGCAGATGCAAGAGTTAACCCGGCCACCTCTATGTGAAGGAGAAGAACCACCCAGCTGAACCCAGAAAAACCCACAGAACTGTGATAAACAATAAATGTTTTAGGCAATTAAGTATTTGGGTAATTCATTTTGCAGCAATAGAGATCTCAGACACTGGTATCTGGAAGTGAGGGGCTGCCATAACAAAATAGGTGGCATTGGTTTAGGGACATCAACAAGTAGAGAATGGAAAGATGGTGAGGAAGTTGTTAGGGCTGGTGTAAAAGCAGTGAAGCGATGGTCACTGGAGGCTGGAGAAGGGGAGACATTTATGCGTTGGTGCAACAATTAGCATTAGTGTCACCTGTGAGAACATGGAACCTATAACAAGCATGTAATAAACCTGTGGGTCAAAAAAACAAGATTCCCAGGCAGAATGTGAAAGTGAGAAATGTCTTCTTTTAAATGGTCTTAAAAGAAAAATAAGTGAAAGAAATTAATTATTCATTTTTCAAGCAGATTTTAGAGGAAATAAAGAAGGCAGTCTAAAAGTAAGAAACTGTCTCCAGGTAAAGATAACAAGAAGTGTTATGGCCAATTTGCTTTCAAGAACTAAGCAAGACTTAAGACAGGGCTTAATAGAAGTTTGAAGGGTGTGCTGAGACGAAAGCCCATCCTGGGGCCCACACTCTTCACCAGTGCATATGCAATGGTCAATGGAAGGCCACTGGCAGGCCTCTTTGTCTCCCCAGGCCTTAGAGTTCCCACCAGTCAGACCTTCCCCCATGTTAGAGAAAGACACAGGCATGGAAGGGAAGGCTGGGTGAATGATGAAGCCTTTTACAAAGAGACAAGCTGGATGATCAGATGAGAGGAAGCTTTACTTACAAATCAATTAGTAAATTTTCATTTGCACTAATGGGAAAGGAGGAAGACCAGGTATATTCTTGACTGAGTTAAATTTTACAAGTAGGATTATATAGGGTCTCTTCTTAAGGTAAATTTCTTTATCTAAACGTAAATATGAAGCAGTAAACTATACTATATAAAAAGGTCTCAAATATTCCTCTATGTACAATTTTATACTTTGCTTTTGTTTCATCCAACTCAAAGGAAATCATAGCTTTATTTCCACCTGATTTATTTCTAGATACTATTGTACTTGCCAGTGCTGGAGGGCTTTTCTATGACTTTCCTGCAAAATGTCTATCCAGTTGAAAGTCAAAAGCCCTTAGTTTCTGAGGTGCTTGTTGCTTTTCCTTAACTTCAGTCACAGGTGATCTATTACTTTGAGAGTATTCATATCAATTGGAGTGCAAATCTTAGCTTTGCTCCTTCAGTCTCTTTCTAATGCAAATCATAGTGTTTGACACCTCTGTCTACTTTTGCCTTGTATGAAGAATTATACCAAATTTATTGTTACCTCTCTGGGGTAAAAACATTTTTCACACAACGTGCCACCCTTACCACATAGATTGTGAATATGTGTTTAATGTCTATCAATTACTTAAGTACAGTGATTCTCTTATCAACTACCCAGCAAACTGTATGGTTTGCAACTTCTGTTTTCTTGCGGGTATTATAACCCTTTCAGTTTGTGAAATGTATTCTGAAAGCTCCTTTGGCCTTTCAGAAATTTTACACCTTTAGAACTAGAGTTGCTTTTAAATGATATTTAAATTGTCTTTATCATAACATGTAACATTTATTGGGGGGAAAAACAATAAGAGCCAAGAAGCCCATAAATTTAAGTACTGAGTGCAAGTTTCTTTTAATATTTCTAGTTACATTATTTTTGTTAAGAAAATGAGGAAAAAAGGACATCAAGATTTCCCTATCTAAGATCTCGATCTTGAATTTGACATATTTTGTGAAACAATTACCAGTTTTGTAAGTGCCTGAGTTGAAGTTCCAAGTTTTCATTTGTTTCTTTTTGTTCATCCAAAGATCTCTGGAGCTTATGGATCTGATTCAGGAAATCATCAAGCTGAAAGCAAAATAGAAAATGCCTCAGGTAAGATGACTGAAATAAGAAAATCCTTTTAAAAGCAAGTTTTTTGCATGACACATTCTTTTTTGTATATATACATGAATGTGTAGGAATACTTATTTTTAATTATAGAATTAGTTCATATAGTCAATAATAAACATCTACATGGAGTCTGGAATTTGACGAAATCTTACCTAGGCACTCCTCCCCTGTTTCTAACCTGGGCTTCCCTACCTTATTATTCTCAAGATTTTGAAAATAGTTTTACATATTTGCATGTGTGTATTTAAGTATAGCATATATGTGTGCATATACATATGCTAAGTGTATATATGCACACTTATATAGACACACATAATGGTACAAATAGAAATATTCTTTAAAATGTATTCTTTTAGTTGTTTTTAACTTAAACATAAAAAAAAATGGGTATCATGCTCTATGTAATCTTCTAATACTTTCTTTTTTAATTCAATTGCTAAGACTCATCCGTATTGGTGACTCACTGTAGCCTCTTTGTTCTGGTTTACCAGATGGTACTGCATGATGGTGCCATGACAGTACACCACCCTCCTGTCCATAACTATTAGACTGTTTGCAGGCTTGAGCTGCTCTGAACATTCTTGTGTAGATCTCCTGATGCATTTGTGCAAAGTAGTCTCTGGAGACATACGTAGGAGGAGAATTGCCAAGTTATATTTTTTAATGTTTAATTTTTCAAGATAATGCTAAAATGTCTCCCCAAAATGATTTACTAACTTACCTCCCAAAGGCAGTTAGATGGGATCCTGTTTGAGCATATCTTCGCCAACACTTGGTGGTGTGAGATATTAAAACTTTTGCCAATCCTTGATCAATAGATTATGGTTGATACCTCTTTATATTTTTATTGGCTCAATGATATTCTTCTTTTGTTCCTATTCAGGTCTTCTGCTCATTACTCTGTTTGGAGCTCTTTCTTTTCTTTTTTATCTGTACATGTTTATGTTATAATCTCGATACTAACCCTTTGTCAGTTATAAGTGTTCCAAGTATCTTCAGCAAGTGTTATCAGGTTTATAACTTATTTTTTCCATTTTATTTAAGAGCTCTTTGGATGAATAATAGTCATTTTATTAAGCAAAATTTATCAATTTTTTTACAGTTAGGATGTATTTAATAATGCTAAAAATTACTTCCGTATGCAAAGCTTAGAGAAGTATTAATCTGTATTTTCAACTAAAATTTGTTAAAGTTTTGTATTTGTCATTTAATTCCTAGATCAAGATGGAGTTAATTTTTGTACATGATGTGAGGTAGATCTCCAATTTTATTTTTTCTATATATAAAGCCTGAGTGGGGTTCCATGGGGTAGGTTTAGATAGTTTTAGTGTCTTCTCTTCCTCACAACAATATCTAGCAACCATATTCCTCCAACTGAATATTTCAAAATCTTGTGGAAATTACCATGCATATATGCAGCTTCAA
Organism: Globicephala melas; assembly: GCF_963455315.2. NCBI lineage: Eukaryota > Metazoa > Chordata > Mammalia > Artiodactyla > Delphinidae > Globicephala > Globicephala melas. Next base: position 21,813,100 of record NC_083326.1, on the reverse strand, counting down.
GACAAAAATCTTGCCTCTCCAAGCACACTGCTGAGCATAGCACTATAGTAAAATAATTTCCGTATTTAATAAAACTGTAAGGATAATCAAATCTTCCTCACCTTGTGCAAAGTCAAATTACTGCTAAATATGAAAATGAATCCCAATTCTCTGATCTCTTGATCAGTGTTATTCAAGTTAAATCATTTTAAACATTAGAAAGAATTATATAGAGTTGAGTTGGCATTATTATTTTCCAGGAGAAGAAAGCTATTTCTCTTCATACTCTCACCATTCTATAAACTCTTTTCATCAATTACTTGTGCCCATGAAGTAAACATTGTTAAGGTGTATCAAAATTAACGCTCAAATATTTTTATTTCTAGATGTCAAACATTCAGACATTTTTAGTAATACACACTTTTTTTGACATCCACAATTCTTAAGTTTATATATACACCTATCAGAATTACTTTTAAATACATAATCCAAGTTTACTTTCTTACCATCAAAGTTCTCCCTTATGTAACCTGTGCAGGTTTTTGTGGACCTCCCTTTTCCTAGTTTCTGCTTTATATAGATAAATGTTGAACCAGAAATGTTTTTACAGATATTCTACATGTCTCTAGTTCTAATGTTTCTGCAGTTAATGTAACATGTATTTGTTAATATTTAGGTTCATGTTGGATTTAATCATTATATTTTACATCAAGTTATTCAAATCAAGTGTTGTGTATTTTACTAGATAAATGTGACAAAAATATTTATTAAAGTACAAACATGTCTGTATATATATTACCTAAAAATTATTATAAAATTCGAGTAGGCCAGGCATCCAGACTAATTTTGGTTCTTCAGATACAGTCTTGCATCCAATTTCATTATTTGGGGAGGAATCGGGATGCTCAACGTTCATGCCTCATTAAAGATTAATTTTCTATCAGGATAAAAATTAGAAGAATAAGGTGATAGGCTAATAATGATTGACTAATTATTCTGGAATGTCGGATTATTTCACATTTTCATTTTCTTTCAAATATCTACTTGGAAAAAACCCACCTATTTGGCATTACCGAGGGCAGTTCCCAAATCATTTACTTAACGAATGAGAAATGTTATCTTTTTGTACTTTTTCTTCAATTTATAAATTTTCAGCTTTTCTATCACTTGGGATTTTAATATAGGAATACTAATATGGGATATATGGTAACTACTTGGAAAGCTTAATTACAGACAGGTATTATTAGATATTTAAGGAATATTTTGGTACAACTATAAGAACAGCAGAGTTTAAGTAGAATATGATACTTAAGTTATTTATTATATTTGAAATTAAATTTTGTAATGCATTTTGGAAATGTATAACAAAAGTTTTAACATTCATATTTTTAAAAATTCATGTATTGAAATGTCTGAAAAATAATATCAGACACATAAAAACTCTTTCATTATGTTCATGAAAAAGTCAAACTGACCTGAATGATTACTGAGAGTTTTGTTTAATTATAATTCATCACTCTGACAGAACACTCTGCAGACATTAAGATGTTTAATTAGAATTCATAAAGCTATTTTATGATATTTAACTTTGGAAAAAAGGCTCACAATATTGTGAGTGATGCATGACATTTCTTATGTAAAATAACATACAAAGAAAAATCCAAAATGATACAAGATACTGGTGGAAGTGTTATATTTTCTAAATTTGCATTAAGGATGTTGAAAATGCAATGGAAAATACCCAAGGTGTAATTCAGACCTCACCTTGGAGATTTGGCTAACATCCAATTCTGATCTTATCTCCCCACTTGACGAACCCCTCAAGAGCTCCCAGTGCCCAGATGAGCACATAAACCCTCCTCCCATTTTCTCTCTCATATTACCTACCTGGGTAATCCCAGGTTTTCTTTTGTTCTCCAGCAGCCCTGAGCTTTCTGTATTTTTAGCCCACAACAGGGTGGGTTGGGTGGCAGTCATGCTCATTTTCTTTCTTTCCCCAATGTCTTTGCTCACATTCTCTCTTCTCTATGCAATGGACTACGACTCTACTCCTAAAATCCTTTAAGGGCTTCCCTGGTGGTGCAGTTGGTTGAGAGTCCACCTGCTGATGCAGGGGACGCGGGTTCGTGCCCCGGTCCGGGAAGATCCCGGAAGATCCCACATGCCGCGGAGCGGCTGGGCCTGTGAGCCATGGCCACTGAGCCTGCGCGTCCGGAGCCTGTGCTCCGCAACGGGAGAGGCCCACGTACCGCCAAAAAAAAAAAAAAAATCCTTTAAAACAGGCTTCTTAAACTTTAACATTCTATGAATCACCTTAGGATCTTGTTAAAATGCCAATAATGACTCAGTGGGTGTCAAGCACGGTTCATGATTTTTCCATTTCTCAAGCTGCCAGGTGATACTGACGCTGCTGGCCCTTGGAACACACTGAGTAGAGGTCAGTACAATTACCCTGGCCCAAATGATGTAGCTTTTCTTAAATTCTCTGCTATGGAGCTTAGGCCGGGCTGCAGTGGATGCAGCCACAGAGTCATGGAGTCGGAAGGTCCTGGCAGGTGGAGGGGAAGATAGAACAGATTCTGAGGCGGCTGAAGGAGAGGAATCTGCAGGCCCTACCTGCAGCGAGGCCTGTGGAGAAGAAGGGCATCAGGAGAGTGACCCTTTACTACTGGTGGGACGATACTCCACCCACTCTAGCATTAATCTGGACAAATAGGAAAGAGACCAAGAGAATCTGGATCCTCTCTTAGAGGTCTGTGCTGTTTGGATTGGTGTTGATCCAGTGCCTTCAAAAGTGCCTCTCTTTCCTTACAACCTTTAAGAACAAATAGGACTGGAGTAAAGGCAAAGGTCCATCCTTCCCTGAGAGGGACCCAAGGCCACATGCACTTGTCAAGGTTGATCTGGAACAAAGTAAGTTTTTATTTTCCAATCCCTAGACAAAACGGTGGAGTAGAAGGACCTGAGCTCACTTCCTCTCACAAAAACACCAAAATCACAACTAACTGCTGAATAACCATTGACAACAAAGGACTGGAACCTGCCAGAAAAGATACTCTACTTGTAAAGGCAGAGAAGAAGCCACAATGAGATGGCAGGAGGCGTGCATTCATGATACAAACAAATCCCATACCCGCCAGGTGGGTGACCCACAAACTGGAAAATAATTATATCACACAGATTCTCCCACAGGAGTGAGAGTTCTGAGCCCCATGTCAGGCTCCCCAGTCTGGGGGTCTAACATCAGAAGGAGGGATAAATTAGGAGGTTGGGGTTAACATATACATACTATTATATATAAAATAGATAATCAACAAGGACCTACTGTATAGCGCAAGGAACTCTACTCAGTACTCTGTAATAACCTATATGGAAAAAGAATCTGAGAAAGAATAGATATATGTATAACTGAATCACTGCTGTACACCAGAAACCTAACATTTAAGTCAAATATACTCCAATGTAAAATTTTTTAAAAAGTAAAAAAAAGTTTTTAAATTTAAGAAACCAAAATCTTTACCAAATAAAAACTTAGTTTTTTTATTTTCCTCATTCACAGTTATAAATTCTGATATTAAGTAAGGAATGAACTGTTGATGAAGGTCTTGCGACATTTAGTGTATTCGTAGGCATTTAGATTGTGAAAAGCAAATAAAAGCCTCTTCACATTAAAAACAAATACTCTGCTATGTCTGTTGTTTACCTTTACCCTTGATCTTAAACTTATCAAACTAAATTACAATAGTCATCGTCTCTCTCTCACAGGCTGTGAGGTTCTTGAAAGTGCTGCAGATACACACACACTTTAACTTTCCCTGTTCCCACTTGTGCACCAGATCCCATGCTCGTTCACCTACTCAAGGACACACACAGTATCATCAATACACGGTGCTGGGACTTCCCTGGCGGCGCAGTGGTTAGAATCCACCTGCCAATGCAGAGGACACGGGTTCGAGCCCTGGTCCAGGAAGATCCCACATGCCGTGGAGCAACTAAGCCCATGCGCCACAACTACTGAGCCTGCGCTCTAGAGCCCGCGAGCCACAACTACTGAAGCCCACACGCCTAGAGCACATGCTCTGCAACAAGAGAAGCCACCGCAATGAGAAGCCCCCGCTCACTGCAATTAGTGAAGAGCCCACGCGCAGCAACAAAGACCCAACACAGCCAAAAATAAATTTGAAAAAAAAAACACGGTGCTCTCATATATCTTCCTGTTTCTTTTTCTACTTGATCCTTCCCATCAGGGGCTTTGCACTGACTGTTCCTTCTGCCTGGAACCTTCTTTCAACAGTTATCTGCATGATTAACTTTCATTAACATTTTCCATGTATTTATTCAAATCTGAGGCCAGACACCATATTTAACATTGCAACCTGCACCCAAAGCAAGAACACCTGTTTTTTTCCAGCAGTCATATGATTTATATATAAATTGTCTCCGTCTCTCTCCACTGGAATGCAAATTCCATGCAGAAGGGATATTCATTTTATTCATGTATAGATTTCAAGTGCTTAGAATAGTCTTTGCATGTTTATAAAAAAGAATAAATTAATGTTGGGTAGGCTAAAGCAACAGATGCCCTTCCACTTTTGTTAAATATCTATGCCAAGAAAGAAGACCATAATTTGCAAATTCTATATCCATAGTATCCTAAAACTTCCATATGCCAGATAAATTCAGTTCAATACTTACTGTTGAGCACAGAATAATTGCTTTGTTCCTATTGCTACTCTGGTAAGGCCCTGGCCAGTCTGGCTGAAATCTGGGTAGATTCCCAAAAATTTATGATTCAAGAAAAATGTTTACAGCATATATTATAATCTGATCAAACTGGCAGTCTAATAAGGTCCAGCTACCGTCTAAGACTTGATAGTATGGAGACAATGACTTCAGCTAAAAAGGACTTGCAATTCCTGGAAAATGTTAATCTCCATCATTGAAAAGAAAGGGAAATAAAATGACAAAGGAAAGACGAGAAAAGGAAAGCCTGTTAGGTGATGCAGACAATAGCACGTAAACCCATTTTTATTTTTATTACATACATCCTTACCTAAATCTAGCTGGAAACCACTGATAATCAGTTTTGATACATCTTTCCATTAGCAACTGAGCGGGACCCATGTCACAGAAATTGAAGTGACATGTTTAGCACTGGGTATTCTGGCAACTCTTTCTGGCCAACCTGCTCCAACTCTGCTCTAAGGCATCCACAGTGGGGTGTCTTTATAATCTCTGCAGTTTGGAATTTGATTAAGGTAATGAGGAAAGATGGCACAAATTCAGATGAGTGTCCTGTTCACAAATTCCCTAAACCCAACTCATGTAATGTAGAGCCTTTGTAAGGAATAAGTGGGCATGACAACTTGCTGACTTTAAATAATTAGTACAGACTAATTTTCCAGATATTTTTAATTGGAACTGAAATATTCTGAACCATTTCATTAAGGATTATACCACAACATGCTCTTCACCTAAAAACAAATCATTAAAATCAACAGGAACATTTTACTAAAACTTCCTGGTGATCTCTGATGGAAAGTGGTTGCCTTTTGAGAAGTTTGCTAAGTATATAGCATGTGTTACATGATTATACATATATTTCAATGTCAGAATTAACTTCATTATTAAATATAATATCTTATTGCTACCTATATGGAAATTATTGGATGATTTATATTCAGTGACTCCAGCTAATTCTTACTAAGGTATTCAAAATTAAAATGTGATCTCACTTTAACGGAATACTAAATGTTCTGTGGTCTTGTAATCCATGATAATAGGTGTGATTTGCCAGAATTATTTATCAGTTTCCTTACTGGCCTTCTTTTTAAATACATATGTCACTGAATTTCACAGGCCTTTCATGAAACTGGCTACTAAATTTCTTCCAAGTACTTTCCACATAAAGTGAGTAGATTTATTGCCTACCAGACAATTGTTAAAATGTTTAAGAAATGTTAAACTAGTAATAAGCAGGGCATAAATGTAATTGCTGAAATAATTTACTAAACTATAAATTTTCTAATGAGCTAAGGTAACAGTGCAATTATTATATAGGGTTAATGAAAGTACTATATCTCAGCTGAATGACAGAATTAAATTCTTCAGAGCAAAGGGAATAAGTTTGCTTTTAAGTGAATGGTTCAACTGAGTAATTCAATAAAGAATGACACATGGTTCAGATTTGAGAGATTCCCATTTTAAGGAAACTATTTTGGGAAACCTGGAGACAGTTTTCTCTAAGTGGACCTTACAGTGAATGAATGATAAAAATTACATTCCCAATGATGTGAATCAATTATTTCCCCAAAGGTTTTATTGTCATCTTAGTGACCAAAACAAAAACAAAAACAAAACAAAACCAACCCAGAATAATTTTCCAAGTAGCTGTACTTTAGTGCCAGTATTTCCTTCTCTTTGGGAACACATGTGGTTAAATCTGTGATGAAGCTCAACATTCTTAGCAACAACAAAAATATGAAAACAGGAACAGAAGAATTACAAGAGAAGAATAAATCTGGAGAACTGACTCTTCCTGATTTCAAGACTTAACTAGAACTGTAGTAATCAAGACAATGCTTTACTGGCAGAAGGATACACTTTTATTCCATTGACCTAAATGTCTATCAAGAGTCCAGGGTCAGCTGGATTTTGATATGGGTGTCAAGATACTTCAGTGAGGCAAAGAATTATCTTTTCAACAAGTAGTTCCAGGACAATTAGATATCCACAAGCATAATTCTGAATTATGCTCACCTCATTTATAAAAATTAACTCAAAATGAATCATAGACCTAAATATATCTAAAACTATAAAACTCTAAGAAAACATGGGAGTAAATCTTCATGACATTGAAAGTCAATGTTTTTTACACAGAACAGCAGAGCACAAGCAACAAAAGAAAAAATAAACAAATTGGACTTGATTAAAATTATTTCTAAAAGTTTTATGCTTCAAATGAAACTATCAAGTTGAAAAGACAATATATGTAATGAGAGAAAATATTTGCAAATCATGTATTTGAGTAGGGATTTATATCCAGAATATACAAAAAACACAACTCAATATTTTTTAAAAAAATGGACAAAGAATCTGAATAAGTTGTTCCCAAGAAAATATACAAATAGCCAGCTAGTACATGAAAACAGGATTAGCATTATTAGTCATTAAGGAAATTCAAATCAAAACCACAATAAGGTACCACTTCACCTCCACGAGGTTGGCTGTCATAAAAAAGATGAACTCTGACAAGTGGTGGTGAGAATGCAGAGAAATTGGGACCCTCAGACATTGCTTGTGAGAATGGAAAATGGTACAGCCACTGTGGAAAAGAGTTTGGTGCAAGGCAGAAATAGACACACAGACAACAAACATTTGAACACCAAGGGGGGAAGGGGGGCATGGGATGAATTGGGAGATTGCGATTGATATATATACACCAATATGTATAAATTAGATAACTAATGGGAACCTGCTATATAGCACAGGGAACTCCACTTCCCTGTACAATAGAAACTTACACAACATTGTAAAACAACGATACACCAATAAAAGAAATCGTTAACAGAGTTACCATATGATCCAGCAATCCAAGGGAAATAAAAACATCTACACAAAGCTTGTAAATGAATGTTCATAAGAGCATTATTCATAGTAGACAAGGAGTGTAACAACCCAATAACCCAAATACTCATCAACTGAAAAATGAAGAAAAAAATGTGCTGTATCCATGCAATGCACTATTATTCGGCCATACAGAGAATGAAGTATTGATCCATGCTACAATATGGAGGAACCTTGAAGACACTATACTAAGCGAAAGAAGCCAGTCACAAAAGGCCATATATTCTATAGATGCTATAGAATATAGAATCTATAGAATAGGAGTTACCTATTCTAAAATAGGTAACTCCACAGTGATAGAAAGTAGGCTAGTGATTGCCAAGGGCTGGGGGTATAGGGAGACTGGGGAATGACTGATAATGGGTTTGTGTTTTCTTCTTTGAGATAACGAAAATGTTTTAAACTTAGATTGTAGTAATTGTGGGACAACTCTATTTTACTAGAAACCAATGAATTGAACACTTTAAAAGTGTATATGAATTAGATCTCAATAAAGACGTTAAAATAAACACAATAAGAGTAAATATGGCATACATTTCAGTTGCTATATTTATATATTAAGCCAAATCAAAATTAATTCCAAGGTATCTACAATAGAATTAAGCCAATTGAATATATCCAAGGATTCGAGCTCTTAAGAATGTTATCTTAAATAATAGTATCACGTGAATCTAGAATATTTCATTGCTTTATCTCTATATAATGAACTTCTGAAATATTCAAGAATTGGATGGACTTGATGCCTTAATGAGTCTAACGATTATTGGCATTGCTTTAACATGTATTGACCTAGATAATCTTATGTGACTATTTATTTATATACAAAGCATTCTATTAAACAGTTTATTTCAGCTCAGAGTTATTTTTCTTTTCTTTTCAATAAATTAAAACAGCATCATGGTCAGTGGGAGCTAAGCACCTGACATCCTACAATACTGATGATTCTTAATTTATGTCCTGAGAGACTAATACTGAGTATTTGTTCAGGGTACCATAGCAACTGTAGAATCAAAGCTATGATATTATGTGACAAATCTGTAGTTGAGAGAACACTTCAGGATTCCATTGGATCACCTGGGGCAGCAATATTACAAGTGTTTATGGTGTGGTTTCTTGATAAGGGACACTTAATTGGTGCTAATTTTATCCAAATTACAGACAACTATAGGGCATCTATTTCCATAGAGTAGAAAAGTCTCATCAAGATGTGTGAGAAAACACTAAGTATATTTAATTTGTAACTGGTATCTCACAAAGGTTTTGATATTGATCTTTATTAACACTGACTTCAAGTTGCATTCACCTAGCCAATATGCTAAAGTGTTTGCGCAGAGAATAATAATATCTTGTCTCACATCAAAGGAAGACAAAACATTGTCAAATAATATTAATTTTCATGACAACAGCACTTGTATTTGATCAGCACCATGATGTATATATTTCCCACTTTCCTCTTTGAGAATCTGAATAGTAGAGAACACTAATAAAGTACCCAGGGAACAAACAATCCTTCCTTCCCTGTTTCATTTTACTCAATTAACACACAACAGATGTCTGCTTTCAGAAGGAAGCTTTGTAAGAGCACTGGGCTATGTGCCTCTTTGCCTTTGGATACTGTAGTGAATTCCAGCATCATGAAACTTAATGAAAGAAATGAAATCGCCATTTTTGTCCCAAGTTTTAATCTTTTATCACAGGTCTTGAATCACCAGGCTTAATCTCCAACTAATGTTGAACATGGGTATAAAAATACTGTTACTCCTCGTTGTTTTAACCAAAAGAAAAGGAAATTGCAGAAACATCAGTTACAGAAATGCAAAGATGAAATGTGATTAGAATTGTAAAACTCTTTAGAGGAATGTAAACATTAAGAACAAGAATATTCAGTACAAAACTACTCAATTTTACTTATTATAACAGGATTTGGAAACTCTTCCTCATGGCTCTGTACTCTAGCAATTCAGCCTAGGTATTACGAAAGTGTCTGCCACCCTTAGGCCATCTACACAGGTGACAACCTGCTAGTGAGTCAGAAAAATCTGTTTCTACAAATGTGTGGTGAAACCTTTATAAAACATGGAAAACGGATATCTTATTAAAAGCCACATGACTTGTATCTAAAAAAACACAAAGAAAAACAAGTTAGAAACTAACAGAATATTTTAAAACCAGTAATTACTCTTAATTGATTACAGCTAAGGCTCAAGCTCTTAAAACAATTAGATAGCCAAAATTAGAAAGAGATACAATGTTATTTCAAAATAAAATTCATGAAAAGAATAACTAGAAAAGAAAAAGTCTTCAAAAATATGTTTCATAAATAAGCAGACTACAAAAAAACAGCAAGATATGTATGTTAAGAGAAGGGGAAACAAGTGATATTTTTTGATTGATAAATCAAAGGACTAGTGCTTAATTTCCCACAGAGGATAGGGAAGACATCATAGTCTAATAATCAGCTTTTATTCAGAAGAGAACCTTTAAGTGTTTGAAAAGGACTATAATGATAAAAGGGATAATTACAATGATAAAAGGAAGAAATGTTTTCCTCTATCATACAAATATCTTTCCAGATTACAATTTTCCAAAATGACAGAAACATATGGAGTGGAAGTTACTTACCCTGCAACTTCTCCATGAATGAAACTGTTTTCACTTATAGGCACCTAACTGCATTTATATGGGTTGCTTTCCTGGGGTGGAAAGTTAAGACGGAACAAAATCATTCTTTAACTGAATAAGATTCAAATAGAAAACTTTATAATTAAAATATTGTACTCTTCCTTTAAAGAGAAGATGCAAACTGACTTGGGAATGAACTTCTGCATACATAATCTATAAACGTGGTTATCGGTCACTTCTAATCGAAGTTTCAAAGAACTACAAGAGATTCCAAAAGTGCAATGTTTCTAAAAATGTTTCTAAAACAGAAAGGGACACCTCGTTATTTGTTGAATTATATTTAAGCTTCTGAGTTCCAAACTTCTGCAACTGTCTATTATAATCTTGGTTATTTTGTAACTGAACCAACAGCCATATCATTCCAGAAATCTCTTTACCAAGAAACTTTGATTAATTTCCTCTGAATAATTTTGATGACTGTTATCTAAAATAATCTACGGTTATAGCAGTAGCTGGATTGCTTAATATAAGAAAAATAGTTAATGACACAGTAGGATAAGTGTTTTAAAATACAGAAAAATATTTAAGTATTTTGTTTTACATATTTCCTGGTAGAAAATGTTTATGATCAACTTAGCTTAACAGTGATAGAGAAAACTCTATTTTAAATAACAGCAAGGAATAAGTAAATGGAAATGTAGTCATGATTTGCAAAATTTATACAGTATTGAAATACGAAGAAAATATTTCTTCCCCTAAATAGTAAGTAGAATAAAGCTGGCACACTTTAACTGCAATGCATCACTGCCATCATAGCCTTAGTAATATTACGAAAGTCAAAGGAGACTTAGTGCTGATGGAATAAAGATGGAAAACAGATATGTAGAGCACATATGTTAAAACAGAATTCTAATTCTGTACATATGAAAACCAATGAGACGGTAGTAAGCATTCTTTCACTAGAGTAACGTTCAGATTCCAAAATTTCAAAATATTTCCTTGCACCTTTCTTTGAACATAATCACTGCCCACCATCTGAGTCACTAGAACCAACTGTAAACAGATTTACCTGCCATTTATTTTGTACTATCAAAACAAAGTCAATATAGTAAAAAGGGTGAAACACATCTTTAAGTTATTATGAAAGCAGTTTTGACCTCACAGACCTCCAGAAAAATTGTCTAGGACCTTCAGAGTTGAGAACTGCTGTTTCAAAGAACGTTTTCCCAATGAAGTACTTTCTAAGTTGGATGAGTTCAAACATGATTGGTTTACTTTGCATTTGGCTAGAAGTTTCTAGAAACAGTATGAAAAATATTCTCAAATATCTGACCCAAACCTCCTTGTGTATAGGTTATATATATAAATGAGGAAGCACATTATCCAACCTGACGGAGAATGGCAGCTTCTCATGTTTAGAATATCACACAGCAACACATGCTTTAAAAGTTACCAGCTTGGAATGCTGCTGTCCAGTTCACCTGAGAGTATCTGTAAATGGAGACTGCTTCCACTAATAGTGTGCAAGTTCTAGCATGTTTAGCCTCCTGATAAAGAACTATGAGGTAAGCAAATAAATGAAAGCAAACCGACATGCCCTGAATGCATATAAATGAATGAAGTGGGAAATGTACTGGAAAAATTCCTGAATGCTATCGGGCATCCAACAAGGTATTTACTGCCTTTTTTTCCCCTCAACACATCCATTGTGCCCGTCATACCTAGGTCATCACGTGAATACATCCCATGTAGATAGGCCAATGTAAGACTTTCTACAGCTACTTCGTGAAATAAAGATCATGCAACTCCTTGGAGTTCCAATTTTTCCTCAGTTTTGATAAACATAAACTGATTTAGCTATTAATACCTTAAATATTCTACATTAAAATGACAATAGATATTTTATGTAATAGAGACCTCCAGTTTTAAAAATAAACTGTAACCATCAAAGAAATGTTGCATTAGCTAAAGCCTACAATTCAGAATGTCCTGGGCTATTTGTTTACTTTTTGTTATTCAGGGAATTTTGTGAAAAATTGACATCACTGTAGGATGCCACTATAATTACTGCACTTGCGTAAAAGACAGCCCTACTCCTCCTACATTTAGGAAGGCAATTATATTTCTCCTTTTGAAGACACTGTATTTAAACTGAGGGTTTTTTCCAAAGAAGACCATATTCTGCTAACAGACAATATGCTATAAAGTATTTAATTTTGTTTACTTAGTAATTAAAAGGAAATGCAGTTTGTTCAGTAGTATAGATACTGAAGTTAAATGTTATACCACTAGAAACGTTTAACTGGCTACAGACTTAATAGACTTCTAGCATGTAAGATTTTTAGGGATTTTAATAGACTTTATTTTCTAGAGCAGTTTTAGATTTACATAAAAATTGAGAGGAAAGTAAAGAGTCCTCATGTAGTCCCTATGCCTGCCCCACACACATCCCCACCCCAGTTTCCCCTGTTATTAACATCTTGCATTAGTGTCGAACAGACAAAAGATAATGTCATCTTGAGCAAGGCTGGCAGTCATGAGGGTGGTGATAGGTGGTCATTTTGTGATATGTTAGGAATACAGGACTTAAAGAATGTGAGGATTGATTTAATATGGAATAAGTGAGAGAGAGAGGAGTTAAAAATGATTAATTGTTTTGCCTGAGTAATGGAACAGCTAGAGAAGTGGGTTTAAAGATATAAAGTTGAGAGTTGTCAGCATATAGATGGCATCTAAAGCCACGAGGTTTGAAGATATCACCTTTCGGACGCGCAGGCTCAGCGGCCATGACTCACGGGCCCAGCTGCTCCACCGCATGTAGGATCTTCCCAGACCGGGGCACGAACCCGCAATCCCTGCACCAGCAGGTGGACGCTCAACTGCTGCGCCACCAGGGAAGCCCTGAAGATATCACCTTTGGAGCGAGTGTAGGTAGGCACAGAATAAATGAAAGGATAAGACACTCACACATATAGAACTGAAGACATGAAGAGAAATCAAGATTGAGATCAAGAAGGGCAGAAGAAGGTGAAACCCCCCAAAAACACTGATTTTTCTAGACGCCTAGAGAGTACGTTACTTTAAGAATGGGACTGATTGTGTCAAATTATTATGATAGTTTGAGAAAGATGAAGCCCAAGAATGGAGCACTGGCTTTAAAAGTATGGAGCACATTTGTGGCCTTGAGGACTTTTCCATTGGTAAAGAGGCAGTGGTCAGAAGTATCACTGCTGTGATTAGAAACAGAATGAAGGTTGTGAAGATAAGAAGTTAATATATTTCTTTCAGGTTTTTTTTTTTTTACTGTAAAGAGAGTTTAATAATAGCAAAAATGGAACGTGTACTTAAAGGAAGTCAGTTCATTTACAATACTTTATATATAAAATATTTAAATATACATGTATGTGTATATACACATGAATATATGTATATATATATACTTGTGTATGGTTTTTTTGTTTTTTTTTTTTTGCGGTACGCGGGCCTCTCACTGTTGTGGCCTCTCTTGTTGCAGAGCACAGGCTCCGGATGCGCAGGCTCAGCGGCCATGGCTCACGGGCCCAGCCGCTCCGCGGCACGTGGGATCTTCCCAGACCAGGGCACGAACCCGTGTCCCCTGCATTGGCAGGCGGACTCTCAACCACTGCGCCACCAGGGAAGCCCCTTGTTTTATATATATAGGCTGACCACAGATAGGAACTGAGAAATTTCACCCATAGGATCAGATATGTAAGCAGAATATAATGGTTCCAACTGATAGAGCTAATTTGGTAGATGTGATGGTGAGAAGTGTGTAAATATTCTGTATTCCACATTCCTGTTTCTTTTTGTTTCTCAGTAAATTCAGAAGAAAGATTATCATCTGAGAGTATGGAGGAGTGAGGAGGGATTAGAAAAGAGATAGGAAGTGAAACAGTCATTTAGAAAAGTTAATGCTGGAATGCTAAGATGCTACTTGTGACTAGTGATCATGACTATAAACCAAGACCTGTTACCATAGCACTAGGTTCTTTAGTGCCACGTGCACAGCTGATGAAGTAGAAGCTTGCATTTAATGATGAAGCAGAGCTTGAGCTTTACAAGTGAATGTCTACAAAGGATATGGGGGCAAGGAATTAAGGTATATGCAGTGAAGGGATTATAATGTAGAGACATCACATTTCACAAGGAGTGAAATCAGAAATGGAAGTGGATAAGTGACAGAGAAAAAGCAGTATCATCAATAGATTATATGCCCCAGGGGGTTGAAGTTTTGTAGTACTTGGTACTGAAGAAGGTAAACCAGAAAGATAAGAGTATGTTTGGAGAGTTCGAGACCCTGAAGAAAGTCTAGTAATTGGTGAAGATAATATCTGCAATGTGACCTTGGGAGTAGGTTGGTAAAGTCGAGTGAAGGACAAGATAATTGGAAAAGAAGAATTTGAGGAACTGAGAGTGCAAAGTGCTGAAAGTTTTCATTTGGGATACTGTACTCAGTAATAGAGTCCAAAAGAATAGAGGAGTGACATTGCCAAGATGGTGACAGAGGTTGTTTTTGACTTCACTCCCCATCACAGGAACAACAACTAGCAACTACTCATGGACAAGGCATCACTGGGAGAATCCTAGAACACAGGAAGGAGGCTGAGGCAGTCGCCTTGCACCCCAAAGACCAAGATAGACTGAGGGGGAAGGTGAGAGGAACAGCTACACACTGACTGCATTGCCCCTCCCCCAGGCTGGGGCAGCACCAAGATCCTGTCACCTGGGACCCTGATTGAATCGCTACAGTTTTCTCCTTCAGAACAAGAGCTCTTCCTTAGAACTCCATCCGAATGACTGCAAGTGCATTTTATGATGGATGCGGATGACTGTACAATACACCACCTTCAAAGACTACCCCTGGCTTCTTCAGAATCATGCCTAGAACACCCATTTTGGATTTCTCTGATGTAGACTCTCTACCAAAAGGGTTTCAATCTAGAGTTGACATCCTGGCTCTGGCTTCCCTCCATCCCAGCCTCTAGATCAAGTTCTGGATCTCAACTCTCTTACTCTGCTCTATCCTTCTACTGTTAATAGAGTCCTGTCCCATTGTATTCTGAAATATGATTATCACCTCTGGAACATACAATTCAGTCATTCAATGCACTAATTTAACTCTCAAAAAGTGATTGTTTCCAATCAAATGTGCAATTACCGAGAAGTGACAGAACTATACTTTTCGCTTTCTTAAATGAATCAGGTAAATACTTGAAACAAACAACAACAACAACACAAAAAAGCCCACCAGAATCTGGTGGGTTTTTCTAATCTATAACTTTAACAAAAAGTAAAATATTTTCTGCTAATTAAAGCAATAATATGTGAAGATATAGTAAGAACATAAATCTTATATCTTTAGGAGATGACTATAACTGTTGAATATTTCTTCATAATTTGTGCCAACATAAATTTGTCTTGCATTTATACTCATTGAGTGTGAAATGCATCAAATTACAAATTTAAATATGTCTAATTGTGTGCAGTTTATATTTTGTCATCTGATTTTCCAAATACAGCAGAACCACACAAATGAATAGTTATAGATTTTGCATATATATCTTTTTAAACATCAAAAGTTCTCAATTTATTATAGCATGAAGGGAAAATGACTCATAAGAATTTCATAGCCTTAGAGTTCTGAGTGTTTAAATACAAGTAGTCATACCTTTTTTAATAATTCCAGTTGAGCAACACTAAAAAAAATTTGTTTTCATATTAGTTAGGTAACTGAAATGTCTTGTAATAAATGACCTACCTGACAAATCTTTTAAAAAGACAGAAGTTCAAATATCATGATTATTATTTTAGAAAGTTAAGAAGCATGTAAACCTAAAAGTATAATTCCACTCTTGACATTTTTTTCAACACAATATTAATACCCTAAATATGTCACTCTTTCTCATTATATATTCCATATAAGAAAATTTTGAGAAAGATTTTTATTTCCTTTGACACAATAAAATGGCCCTTGTTTTATTTTTATCTTACTGGAACATTATTTGAAATGCTTTACCATTAAGCTCAATTATGATTTTTTTCATGAAAAGAATATTCTAATTAGAGCAGAAAAAAATAATTGTCCCTGAATGTTCTCTTTGAAATGACCCACCAGAAACTTAAAACACTAATCTTTTTTTTTTTTTGCGGTACGCGGGCCTCTTACTGTTGTGGCCTCTCCCATTGTGGAGCACAGGCTCCAGACGCGCAGGCCCAGCGGCCATGGCTCACGGGCCCAGCCGCTCCGCGGCATGTGGGATCCTCCCGGACCGGGGTACGAACCCGTCTCCCCTGCATCGGCAGGCAGACTCCCAACCACTGCAGCACTAGGGAAGCCCTAGACAGCAAGTTCTTTTAGACAGCAAGTTCTTTTAGACAGAGTTCAAGGGTTCTTCCTGAGTCTTATGGGCCTTGATTGTTTTCAGCTCAAAATAATCCACATGCCAGAGTGGAACATTCTAGGGTGGCCTGTTTTGAACACCATCAGAGACAATTTAGGTGGTTGGTAAAGTGAAGGAAGAGCAAGATCATGAAGAATGATTGCAGGAAATGGTGCCCTTCAAATTATCCACAGAAAGTGGAGCAAAATTATTAGAAGGATTTAAATTAACTGCATACATGTACAAGGATGCAAGACCTCTGTTCATGTTGTAGTGCTATGATGTCTTGATTTTAGGGGCACCTGAAACCACTCTACTGATGCTGGCCCAGTTAGAGGCACAGACTGTGCTGGTCCTTGCCCATATATTCTGGTTGGGGTGTCAGACAACAAATAATTAAACGCATAATTACAAATAGCCCTGGAAGGAAAAGAAACATGGCCACCTGTTTCCGCTGCATCCTGTAAAAACCACCATCTTGACATTTATTTTGCTATATTTAACTTCAGACATTTACGTTGGACTATCCCCAGCCACACTGTAAACCTCTTCTTGGGAAGAACTCACTCAAGTGTATTCTAACGTCTAACACAGAGGTTAGGAAGTAATTAATATTAAATGAACTGGGCTGGTTTTTACAGTTCAGTTCAGATCCTGGGTCTGTGGTTACCGCTTGTGTCCCCATGTGAACATGAAGCCGGCCTCTTTATTATTTTTTTTTAATCTTAACCTGAAACACTTACCAGATCTTTTCCTTAGATAAATGTGAATTTCAGTCAATCACTATTCTCACAATCTTAAAATTAGCAGGGTGTAAATTAACGAGATTTCACCAAAATATATTTCGGGCTGGGAAAGAATTCCTGTGTCCTTCCAAATAAAGGCTTGCTTAAAAAATCAGCTGTTGATTTAGATAATTAATGTTCTGTAGGTTTAAACAGTGTCTCTCACATTCATCATTGCTGATGATATCAGACTTTTGAAAAGATTCACCTTTTTGACACCAGAAGCGTTAAAATGTGAGGCCAGAATTAGCTAAGCAGTAATAAGGTGATAATTGCTAAGTGTGAAGCCACACAGACAATGCATTTAGAAAAACACTAGCACTTTGAGAGTGAACTTACAGTGCTCAATAATACCTATTCTTTCCATCTGTTTAAGTGATTTTTTATCTTTTGAATTTCTCTCAAAACTAGAAGACATCAATTTGTTTTGCACATTACAATGCTACAGGTAGACTACAATGGACTAAGCCTCATTTCTGTAGCAAGCCATTTCATTTATGCTCTACTAGTAAAATCTGTTACAGTAAACACATGTGTTCAGTGGGGACCAAAGTTATGAATTTGAGTCTCAATGGTGGCAGTCTTTTCTCATTAGACCAGTGGTTCTGATATTTCACTAGACATTAGAATCATTTGAGAAGTTTTTAAAAAATACTCATACACAGGCTCCACCCATAAAAATTGACTCGGCTAGTGGAGATGAGGCTTGAGTATTAGTATTTTTACAACCCAATCAGAAGATGCGCAGAAGACCTAAATAGACATTTCTCCAAAGACATAGAGATGGCCAAAAGGCACATGAAAAGATCCTCAACATCACTAATTATTAGAGAAATGCTAATCAACACTACAATGAGATATCACCTCACACCAGTCAGAATGGCCATCATCAAAGTCTATAAACAATAAGTGCTGGAGAGGGTGTGGAGAAAAGGGAACCCTCCTACACAGTTGGTGGAAATGTAAATTGGTACAACCACTATGGAGAACAGTATGGAGGTTCCTTAAAAAACTAACAATAGAGCTATCATATGATCCAGCAATCCCACTCCTGGGCATATATCCAGAGAAAAAACTGTTCAAAAGAATACATGCACCCCAATGTTTACTGCAGTGCTATTTACAATAGCCAAGACATGGAAGACCTAAATGTCCATTGACAGATGAATGGATAAAGAAGATGTGGTATATTTATACACTGGAATATTACTCAGCCATAAAAAGAATGAAATAATGCCATTTGCAGCAACATGGATGGACCTAGAAATTATCATACTAAGTGAAGTCAGACCAACAAAGACAAATATATGCAGAATCTAAAAAAAGTATGCAAATGAACTTATTTACAAAACAGAAACAGATTCACAGCCTCAGAAAACAAACTTATGGTTACCAAAGGGGAAAGGTTGGGGGGAGGGATAAATTGGGGGTTTGGGATTGACATATACACACCACTGTATTTAAAATAGATAATCAACAAGGACCTACTGTTTCTCATAGGGAACTCTATGCAATATTCTGTAATAACCTAAATGGGAAAAGAATTTGAAAAAGAATAGATACATGTATAACTGAATCACTTTGCTGTACACCAGAAACTAACACAACATTGTTATTCAACTATACTCCAATATAAAATAAAAACTTTTTAAAAATATCTAAAAAAAAAAATACTCCAAAGGGTATTTATTGCACAGACAGGTTAGAAAATCATATTAGACTTTGACCTTTACACTGGGAATATATTTTATCTATAGCTATATTTGACTTACAATTGTGCTGAGCACTTATATCAAATTTCAGTTTTATGAAAAAAATCCATGAATTTCTGAAAGCAGGAATGTCATCTAAAAGTTAGGTGATTCTTTTTCCCTTACCATAGGACTTTTATTTGTTGATTACTATAGGCTAACTCTCACCCTCTGCTGCTTGGTTTGTGAATTGTAGGCATCTAGGGGCTAAGAACTACTTGAGCCCTGATTTACATCTTTTTTAACACAACATAGTCACTACGTATTTTTAAAGTCCTCTTACTAATAGAATCTATTACTAAAATAGAAATAGAGAAAATAAGAGTAAGTATTGAGCTAGAGTAAGGGAAAAGAATTTAACAAAAAGAAGAAACTGAAATTGAGAGTAAATCCAATTAACAACTCAGCAAACTGAGTGATTAAACTCTTAGCTTTATAAACAAATCATTTGAGATTTAACTTACTTTTGCATCAGTTAAGATGCAGTTAAGATTTTGCATAATAGCCAACGTTTCCACAATTTGACCTATCGCTGAGAAGCACAGAAAATTAGTAATTCTGAATATATCAAGAGTCATATTATATTCATATCCTTTAAGCCCAATAATTCCACTTAGAAAACTTTTTTTTCCAATGGGGAAAAAAGGTCTGTACAGTTGAATTTGAACAGCTTAGAAGTTAATCATCCTATAACTTAGAGTTGGCCCTACATGTGTGCGGATTCAACCAACCACGAACTGGGTAGAAAGTAGTATTTACTATCAAAAAATCTTCGTATTAAGTGGACCCACAGAGTTCAACCCCATGTTGTTCAAGGGTCAACTGTACATGAAAGTAGTCATGGTACAGTTATGTTGAGAAAAAAAAAATCCAAACAACCTTCAGTAAAGGAGGCTTGGTTGATTAAATAAATTTATATCCAAGGAAATAAATATTATCCCACCCCTTGAAATACCAAGTATGAAAACTACATAGCAGCAGGAAAACTGATTATGGTAACTGGTAAAGCAGAGTATATTATTTCAAATGATGACTGCAATTCTGCATAAAATTGCCTAGGCATTAGAAGTTAATATACATTGAAGTAATATGATACGATGGTGTTATGATAGTTGACTTTTTAAAAATTTTTCCTTCTTTATATGATATGATATTGTTTTACAAAATTTAAAATATTCCTTGGCAAGCCTTATCTCATTCAGTCCTTCAGTCTTCTTGATACTAGTACAGTGCGGAGCCCCCATGTGTCTTAGTAATTGTTTATATTATACTCCTTGCTTCTTAGGTACTATCTGTTCTGTCTCTACCAACTTTGGTTATTGCATCATTATATTATTCATTAGACTGTTTTTCCCACCATATTTATTAAAGTGGTAAGTTATTTTGGTATTTTAATGTGGATATATATGTAATTAGTTCTGCAATTCAATAATGAAGTCTCAATTAAAATTTGCCATCACATAATGGCTTCAATGAAATGATGAGAAAAGAATGTTTGACTTCTAACAAATACACATCAATTTAGAATTTTTTTTTTTTAGTAAGTTTGTTTAAAGAAAAGCAACTCATCCAAAATGAATTTTTTAATTTGCTCATTTCTTTAATCAGACCCTGGGTTTTCTCTTATGGGCCCCCAAGTGTCTATTTCTCTTTTCAGTATAGAGGATTAATATCTCATTTTCATTTATTTAAAATTTGTTGACTTGTGGGAGTTGGGAACTCTGTATTTGACAGTTCCAATTAAACATTAATTTCAACTAATTGCAATTTGAAGAATTTGTTACTATGAAATTAAAAAGCTCAGCAGTGAAACTGACAGAATTTCCTTTGCTTCTCTATGATAAGTCAAATTATAGAAATGTTGACTGCTATCTAATGCAAAATCTTATTTCCATGAGAAATATTTTCATTCCCAGCCACCAGAAAGCGTATGACCTTTAATCAAAGAAAAACTGAAGACTGACAACTGCAATTAAATAATCCAGATTACAACACCCATATGAGTTGATCGTGCTTTGGATCAATCCTCTCCGGTGATCAACTGATTGGATGGAGAGGTGCAGAACCCTGAACTATTTTATGTTTTGAACATATATTTCAATGCATGTATTTTTAAGCTTCAGAGATGAAATATGTCCAAATACTTATCCATATGGAATTATAGTTCCAAAAGATTCTATTTCAAATCTGCACAAATTCCACTTGCCAAAGACCTCACAGGACCATGCCCACCATTTATGCTTGGGAACTATATTCCTCCCACAGATGGAGCAACAAATATTAAAATACACACACATACCCTTTCACTCATTCCTGCTCTCACATACAATACAACACAGCCCATCTTCCTGGTCACAAATGTTTGTTTTCCTTCCTTCGGCATTCAAAAATTTTCACCCTTTCTCCAAGAGAAATTACCCAAGCAACCTTCCAATCACAACCTTGATCTCAAAGTCAAAGATCTCATATCTATGTCAGATCTCAATACACCTTCTCTTGCTCCAGAAGCTACGTACTCAAAAGGCAAGTAATTTATACTCTCCTCCCTCACCCACCCAATATACTATAGTGAAACTAGGACAGGAAAACTGCAATAAAAACTTCCATGTAGAAAAGAAAATCGAAAATACTTATGAAATCTAACTTTGCAGATGTTTCAAGGAGCTCCTGTTCTGCTCATGGGGAATGCTCCTTTATCCGGCCTGGGTTCTCCTCCCTGATAATAGCTGCCTAGTCTGTAGTTCTCCATGGTCTTTGTTCTCTAGGTGGTCCTTTTGCATTATTCACCGTGTCCTTATTTGAATATGGCTCTGGACGTTACTCCTTCTCAGGTGTGGACAGCATGCCCAGCCAGCTCCATGTCTGAGAAGTTTGGAGGAATGAAGAGTTCTTTCAAATCCTGATAAATCAGTCTATTTTATCCCAGGCTGGAAGCTCATTTGCCAGCGTATCTTTCACAAAAACAAGTCCTTTTTTCTTTTGATTCCAGCAAATACCACAGGTCAGTTGTCCCATCTGCAGTTCTCTGGGAGACATTCTATTGTCTCTGAGCTACCTGCAGTTGCCTCGAATCTGTGGGATGTTCTGAGAGAAGCACAATCTCATTCTCTTCTCCCTGTGCCATTTTGTTCAGCTTCAAGGATTTATACAAAATGACATTAATTAAGAGCTTTTAGCAACAGGTTTGAAGGCCACACTGTTGAATTGGTTCTTGCCTAAGCTTAACTTTAATTGATGTTTGTTGTTCAAAGCCATCCTCAGTTTTATGTATTACCATTTGCAAATGAAAATCAGACCCTGGCAGTCACAGAACTACTTAAATTTCTGTATTATCTTACATATCTTTTCGAAAATTCGACAAGTCTTTTCTGAGTTCATCTCTCTCTTAGGCACTTGTCAAACACACCAATAGCAAACAAGAAATACTAGCTACATACCTATTCATCTAAAAACCACAAGCTCATTCTGTCCATCATCAGCTTTCCAAGGTATTATAGGATATAATGTACCAAACCTTTCAAGACTCCATAAAATGCGTTGCCATCATTCTAACCTCCAATAAGTTTTCTCACCACCTACTTCTGGCACTGGAGTCAATGCAATATAAGCTGACCATACCAGTCAGCTTTAGCTAAGTTCTCCTATAGCAACAAACAAATCCAAAATGTCAGTGGCTTATCACAACAAATATTGATTTTTTTTTACCCATGTGGATCCATTTGGGTCAGCAAAGGCTCTGCTCCATATCCTTTCCACTTCAGAATTCACACTGAGAGGATGATGTCTACTTTGCACCTGCTGGCCTCATGACATGAGACAAGGCAGAAAAGACACATGGGAAAAGAGGCACGGCAGAGCCCTGTTTGGGCTCATAAAGCCCCTGATGGTAAGTGGCACACGGAGCTTCTGCTCGTCAGGCAAAGCAAATGTCACATGTGCCAAGCCTGATGATGATGTGAGAAGAATGATTCTCCTACAGGGAGGGGCAACTAACAGAATTCTTCTTAAAACCACGGCCGTTTTTAAAATTACATGATTAGATGGCTGTATCAGATTTTTGGGAACTAGTACTTTATTAGCCCTGGAAAACTGTGTATTATCACAATTTCCTTGCTGATGATTCAGTCCCAAGCAATTTCTTAAAGCCTATGTTGGCAAACACAAAGGTTATTTACCACCACTTGCAACAAATGCTTTTATATCAAAACTATTCAAAAGAATAATGACTATGATGAAAATAAAAACCCAAAACCACTCTACATTCCTCTCCTGAATTACTCTTCCACAGTCCAGCCTCACCACCCACGCACACCATTAAAAACTACATATATGTCTTCATAAAAAGAGACATCAAGGATGAAATGCCCACGGACAAGTCAGCCCTAGTGAGATCAGGGACGATGTAGGAGCCTCACTGGTCCAATCATTCTATTTTCCTGTGATGTTATGAGATTAGAAAATCTGGTGTGCTTGACTGGGATAGTTTTTTTTTTTTTTTTTTTGACTGGGATAGTTTTGATGAAAAATTAAACCTTAAAATGGGGACGGTGTTCTGTTACTGAATTACCCCTTGGAAAAACAATTCCGTTTTTTTTTTAAATTTCCAACTGTTTGGCATTATCTGCAAATAGTCTCTCTAATCCGGGAAGTAATTATTTTTGCCTCAAAAGTTGTCCGCTAGAAGCAGATGCCGTGCCTGGAACCCCATCTGAAGTAATTGCCGCCATGGGGTGGCAGACGCTATCACGCTGACAGTGGAGACCGCTTCTTTCAAGAAAAATCTCTTTGTTGTCTGTAATTGCGGCTGAAATCACACCTCCCTGTTGCAGGTGTACTGTCAAGGTATCCCATTCTTAAACATGCCATAAACCATTAGCAAGTTGACCTTTCGCGACAAAGCAAGATGCCTACATTCTTTAAACATCAGAGAGCGCTGGGGAGAATGTATATATCATAACATGTAATCACAACATACACCATGTTTCTATAATATATAGAATTAAAGCTTAAAACTTAAAACACCAAGTTGTTGTGTTTTTGTTTTGTTTTGTTTTTTGCGGTACGCGGGCCTCTCACTGTTGTGGCCTCTCCCATTGCGGAGCACAGGCACCAGACGCTCAGGCTCAGCGGCCATGGCTCACGGGCCCAGCTGCTCCGCGGCATGTGGGATCTTCCCGGACCGGCCACGAACCCGTGTCCCCTGCACCAGCAGGCAGACTCTCAACCACTGTGCCACCAGGGAAGCCCAACACCAAGTTTTAATGACACCTATGGTACCATGCCTCCCCACACGACCAAGCTAAAACATACCTGAAGCGATAGGGCACACGTAAAAAATGCACTACTAACACTACAAAAATGAGCATGTTGTTTACATAATAGTTTCCTCTCCTTACACTTACACTTTTTTGATTTTAATTTTTAAAAATGTGAAGTTTTTACCTCAAGCAATGCCATATGCTAATAAAGAAAATGCTTTTTCTATGCTATGAAATGCAATTTTGAATCTATGTGACATATGTTCCACTTATAAGATACCTTATTTTCCTTTTGGTTGAGTCCCCATTTTAGTTCTTCTACTTGAAATCTCAGTTTCTTCACTTCGGCCTCATTTTGATCCATGAGGTTGTTGACGTGGGTCATTTCTGCCGTCTTTGCCTGGTGCTGCCTGCTTAGTTTATGGTAGGCATGTTGAAGGTCCAACAGTTCCTTTTAAAAGAAAACAGGGATTCCATTATTTGTAGTTTCCTCTGATAAAGTCAGAAGAATGGCAACTTGTTTGGAAAAAATAGAAAAGCACTTTAGGAAGAATTCAGATTAGGCATCCGGAACTCTACATTTCTGCAATTACATATTATGATTCGCATATAACTATAGGTGGAAGGTGTATTTCTGTGTGGCTAAAATACAGTGCAACTCTTTACGTGCTTGAGGGAATGACCCATTTTTCATGTTGTGCAAATTTAGTTTTTATGTATGCTTTCCAAAAGAGGACTCTCATATCCATAAATGAAGAATAAAATATAATAAAAATAAGTACAAGAAGAACTGTTCATCTGCTAAATCAGCCTAAGTATTAAAAGTTAGCAGACTATCTGCTTTTAATTATTTTTCTTAAAAAAAATGTTTTGTGCTGCTGTACTCATGCCGTGAAAGGCACCCTCCTGAAACCACACGAATCTGGCTCAGAGACCTGAAGGGGCTGACCCTGGGGAAAATCCAGAGTGAATCCACCATGAAGTGACTGGATCTCCAGTCAATCTTGTTATAATCAACATTCTACAAGACATGAATTGACTGAGGCCAATTAATTGGCCTCAGATTTCTTACAGCTGCATATAAATCTACAATTATCAAAAATAAAAGTATAATGAAAAGAAACACATCAAGATGCTACTCCTCATGCCTTCAGACTGGCAAGATTATGTGTGATAAAATAATCTGTTGGTAAAATGTGAAGAAACTGAGATTCATTCATGGAAAAACGTTGAGAAAACTATTTAACATGAAAAATGCATTAAAACTCCAACCCAGCCATTCTACTTCCAGGACTGTGTCCTACAGATACACACACAGTTGTGTGAAATGCTGTATGCATGTGGACATGTAGCACAGCGTTATTTTTATGTTAATAGTGAATGATTGGAAATGAAGATCATCGTCATAATATCATATGGAGCTGATTAAATAAAAAGACATTAAGCTTTTTAATGCTTAAACTATAATATGGCAGCCTTTTGTATAATGATATCTCTCAATATTCTATTAAGTCAAGCAAAATGCAAAACAGTGTGAAGCCTAAAAAAAATAAGCTGAAGTGAATTTTTTTTTAAAATAAATTTATTTATTTAATTTATGGCTGCGTTGGGTCTTTGTTGCTCTGCGCGGCTTCTCATTGCGGTGGCTTCTGTTGTTGCGGAGCACGGGCTCTAGGTGTGTGGGCTTCAGTAGCTGTGGCTCGAAGGCTCTAGGGCACAGGCTCAGTAGTTGTGGCGCACAGGCTTAGTTGCTCCACGGCATGGAGGATCTTCCCGGACCAGGGATCGAACCCTTGTCTCCCGCATTGGCAGGCGGATTCTTAACCACTGCGCCACCAGGGAAGCCCTAAAGTGAATTTTGATATGACACCATTGATTACTGGTAGCCTCCTGGTCTCTATGAAACACAGAACTCCAACCAAACAGGTAAATGTCCTGCAGATGTGAGAAGAGGGTGTGGACTAGAGCGCAGGACCTGGGAGAAATTGCTGACCACTCTCAGGAAGCCAGGAGGAGGAAAAGGCGGAGGAGGAAAAGGCAGAGGAGGGCTCCCACGCCCACCAGCCACCCACCACGCCTCCATGGCAATCTATCAAATAACTGAGAGATTCCTGGAATCTTGCTGCTGTTCTGAAAGCCCTGGCCCCCATAAGAGTCAGAATCACAACCATTGGTATTTAAACCTGAGCAGTGCCGAAGGGCAGCTGGGAACAGGCAAACTTGGACAGGCAGCTAGACCCCAGTTGATGGGACAGGCTCATGGTCCCTTCCCTTGCCTCACAGTAACAGTGCAGTTTACGGCTTCATGGCACTGTTTTATCAAATTACATCACAAACCACATTTAAAATGCAAACAGATTTCTCCTTTCTTCTCTTCAGAGTACAATTTTCCAATGCCACATTATATACCTTATGCTTTCACAGAAAGATATGCAGTAGGGAACACAATTCTATTATTTGGAATGACAATGGAGCATTTAATGAAAGATTTTCTTGATCTGGCAAACAAAGAATTTGCCACAAAAGTAATGCAGAGCTTAATGGAAGAGTTATAGCAAATCTATAAAATGATGGCTTTTCCTCAGGAATTATGCAACTACGTAAAAAACCTTTGTGGGGCTTCCCTGGTGGCGCAGTGGTTGAGAGTCCGCCTGCCGATGCAGGGGCACGGGTTCGTGCCCTAGTCCGGGCAGATCCCACATGCTGCGGAGCGGCTGGGCCCGTGAGCCATGGCCGCTGAGCCTGCGCGTCCGGAGCCTGTGCTCCGCAAAGGGAGAGGCCACAACAGTGAGAGGCCCGCGTACCGCAAAAAAAAAAAAAAAAAAAAAAAAAAAACCTTTGTGATTTAGTACAATTATTTCTCAGATAGTCAATGCTTTGACTTTAGGCTTGTACAATTCACTTAGATTGGTTTAAATGGAGCTAAGTAAACAAAAAGAACCTTTGAGATGTGCATATAGGAAGGGAGGGAGGGAGGGAGGGGGAGGGAGGGAGGAGAGGAGGGGAGGGAGGGAGGAGAGGAGGGGAGGGAGGAGGGGAGGGAGGGAGGAGGGGAGGGAGGGAGGGAGGGAGGAGGGGAGGGAGGGAGGGAGGGAGGGAGGGGGGAGGGAGGGAGGGAGGGAGGGGGGAGGGAGGGAGGGAGGGAGGGGGAGGGGGGGAGGGAGGGAGGAGGGAAGGAAAATCATTGCTGTTTGTCAGTACCAATTCCACCCCAAGCATGTGTCATCCTTGTAGGCAGACCTCTAGCATTCATGCTCTACTGCATGGCCATTTGCTCAGGGAGGGCCACCTTATTCTCAGGCCCAGGAGGTGGATATGTGTTAGCCAACGTCTGTTCTCTGTGAGTGGTCCCCAAGCCTGCAGCATCAGCATACCCTGAGAACTCCATCCAAGATCTACTGAATCAGAAGCTCAGGAGTTGAGGCCCAGCAACCTTGGGTTTAACAAGCCCTCCGGATGTTTATAATTCAACATAAAGTCTGAGGACCACTAGTATATGCCAACTGTAGTAAACTTTACTCTTGCCAGTAAATGTTTTAGGAAGGTAGATGGAACCTAACCGAGCAATGAAATATGAGACGTCTCCTTGGGTGGGAGGAGGTGATCTAGGATTTTTAAGCACTTAAAAATATACAAGGAAGATGTATGCCTGGAGGTACTGATACAACAGTCTGGGCCAATAGGAGAATCATGCTTACAACTGAGGTCCGCAGACCTGGCCTGGCCTTGGGCACATTTCATTACGAGAAAATATATCAAACTGTATCTATAGCCAAATGTATTTTAATTATGTTCATAGGATACCTTTTACTTTCTATTCTAAAAAGATGAAAACTAGATTTCAACATAGGAGAAAAAAAATTATTTCGTTAGTAAGGATATTTAAAAAAAAATCAGTTTAGGGTGAAAGAGATTAGTATTAGCCAAGTACCTACTATCACTGAACTCTTCACATACCTTCTCTCTCTTGTCTTTTCTATTTTCCCCATTCAGCCTCTGAGAAGCTATACACATTGCTTATGGCCAAACTAGCTGTAAGTTACTCCTCCTTTTTTCATTGTTTCAAAACAATATCCTGGCTGGCTTTAACCTTGTTAGCAGGCCTTATCTTCTAAGACTTCACAGGTTCTTTGACATTTTAATCCATTAGTTCATCAACACCCCAATTTTACTTTCAGGAGAGAGATGGATTTCTTCCTTAATTCTCAAAGCTATGACCTTTGCTACTATAGACTCATTTTTTTGTCATTCTTGTGATGAGATTCCCCCCACCCCCAGTTCTTTCTTTGAATGCACATTAGAGTAGAGGCACTTAGGGTCACAAACCATAATCCCCTGTATATGTTTTGTTTGATGCTTTTATCTGAAATCTCAATTTCCCCTGTAGCTTACTTACAGACCTCCAGTTGGAAGGCATCCAAATAGATGTTCATTTAAAGAGTTAATAATTTGCATATAAAAAGAGAATAAGTCAATAATAAAGATCCATATGGATTTTTAGAGCAAGCTTATTCTAATATATTTTTAATGGTAGAAATACATAAAACCATGATGTGATATATTTTATTTTGGCAGAGAAAAATCTGAATAGAAATTAAACATATAAAAAATATACAGTACTAGAGAGTATTTGTCAGTATGTAATCCTCTATAAATCCAAAGCTATAAAACTGAACAGTAAATATAATTCACAATCCTTTTATAAGTTGATATGAATAATAATGTTGAATCGATATAGAAAATAAGCATATACAATGTGTTTGTATATGGATATTTCTGATAGAATAACAGTTCCTCAAATAGATTAACTCTGTTTCTAGTGATGTGAAGAATTTGATAGCAGGTTTTAAATTCTGTGTATGGCTTATGAAATCATGCATTAGTTTATGCTCTTGTAAGTGAGAATATTGCTTTCTACCTAGAATTAATATTGTAGCCGATACATGAAGTGCTGAAGCTTAACTGATTTTGATTGTGCCAAGCTGCCAGAACTAAAGTACATTTTCTTATCATTTTAAATGACATCATGAAACGCTGGTTAAAAATGAATCAAATAAGTTTATATGCATCAATTTGAAGGAAAAACAAAATGACATACAGAAAATTTTAAAGTATTAAAGTGTTATTATATATGTTATTTGTTTGTTCAATTTTTAAAAAAATCCATAGAAAATTAGAAATTTTGGCATCTGTAATTTCAAAAATGCATAACAATACTGTACTGTTATGTAGAGAACCTGAAATTCTCAGTATAATATGAGTCAACTATATTTAATAAAGAGAAACACATAAAATTGGAAATAACTAGCTCATGGTCTGTTGATAGCCTTGTTAGACTCCAGCTGTGAGTAATAACACTATCAACAAGGGCAGATTTTCTCTTCTCAAAAGTTGACTCAGGCACATTGGGTGGTTATTACAATCAAATCCATCTACTTGAATAAAGAACTCGCAAGCTCATCCAAATTAAGTGCATTAGAAAAATATCTTGTACCACCTACTTATAAGGATAAATGTCAGTCTCTATATCTTCAATTCTGACCTGTCAGATAATAGCTTTAAAATGAGAACATTTTTGTGGTCTTAAATGGCATCTTCAGAGAGTTCATTTAATATCTTATATGTTAAGTATAGAGTGATGTTAGTGCTCGTTGTAGACTTGACACATTATCAGTGATTCAAGGAGCATTTACTGAGTGTCTACCACGTGCCATGTAGACTGGCTTCTACATTCTATATATAAAAGCAAACAAGGCAGACACAATTTTTAACCTCACAGACATTAGAACCTAGTAGAGGTAATAGATTAAAGACAATTAAACAAGCAAATTTTCCCATTGTGACAAATACTAAGAGATAATCCAATGAGCTAATAAGATAGGGAACTGTTTATGAAAGGTGGATGATAAGCAGGGAGGACATGTTGAGAGGGGATGCTGTCCTGTGCCCTGCAGGTTCTCCTGCAGGATGAGAGGATGTATTTCACCGGTTGCTGGAAATGTCTGATCACAGCCCTTTCCCCTTGGCTATAAGAAGCCTCCTTCCTGGGACTTCCCTGGTGGTGCAGTGGATAAGACTCCACACTCCCAATGCAGAGGGCCTGGGTTTGGTCCCTAGTCAGGGAACTAGATCCCACACGTATGCTGCAACTAAGAGTTCGCATGCCACAACTAAGGAGCCCACCTGCTGCAACTAAGACCCTGCATGACCAAATAAATATTTTTAAAAACCCAAAAAACAAAAAACAGCCTCCTTTCTAACTCCACACCCCCTTCCTGGGGCAGCCTGGTCATTTTAGAAGTATGAAGGAACTGCTCTTCTCACCTCAATTTGGGACAGCTCCAAA
Source organism: Globicephala melas (assembly GCF_963455315.2). Classification (NCBI taxonomy): domain Eukaryota; kingdom Metazoa; phylum Chordata; class Mammalia; order Artiodactyla; family Delphinidae; genus Globicephala; species Globicephala melas. Next base: position 21,782,332 of record NC_083326.1, on the reverse strand, counting down.
GATCTATGCCAGCTTCAGAGGTATCCAGAGGTATTACTATTATCACTTCTCCCCAGTCCTACTTCTCCCTCTGCCCTTTGCTCTCTGGCCTCTTTCCCCATGGGTGTTGTACTCCCTAATAAACTTCCTACGTTTTGATATCTGTCTCAGAATATGCTACCCAGGTAGCACAAATGCCAACATCATGTCCCATGGCTGTCACCTGGGGAGATCTATCCTATAGAATTAAATATCATAGTACAAACACCATGGATGGAAAATAGATGATGGAAACTTTACTAAGAAAAAAATGTGCAAAAAGGGTGCAAAGCCACAATATTGTGGCTACATTGTGGCACTTATATCGTGTGTGTGTGTGTGTGAGGCCCATAGACTATCACACATTGGAGTTTGTGTTTATTCAATGCCATTTGTGCTTATTCAGTACCATAGATACATAAGCAATTGACCAAAAAAAAAGTTTGTTGAGCATCTACTAATCTCTCATATAATCAGTTATGTCAATATTCCCAATAATATTCAAGTTTTTTAGAAAATATAAAAAAGCTTCATTAACTTTAAGTCCTACTTTCCTCATCTGTAAAATGCATACAATAGCAATTTCATAGAATTGTAACCTTCAAAAGACACAATATGTGTAAGTCATTTGTGATACATTAATTAAACGTAACAGGATAGGTAGAAAAACTGGCTAGGATAGTTTAGTTAGTTAGTTATCAAATGCAATAATAAGGTGAAGTGTCAGTAATCCAGAGTAGATAGAGCATCTCAGCAAATGCCACCATGGACTGGGTTCTTTTTACCTTTCTGCTTTGTCACCCTTAGCTCATACGTGGTCTTTGTCCTTAAACTTGATGTATTATAATCCCCAAATATCTGCTGAATCTTGCTGGGAAGGAAGTAGGAAGGGAACGAGCAAGGATAGAAGTGGTTTTCTCCAAGTGAAACTTTGCCTTTGTGTTGATAAGGCAACCTCTCAATGTTATGTTTTCGGGAAAAAAAATGCAAAAAAATTGCACAAAATATTGAGCAGAATAAAAATATATAGTAAAAATCAGACATGTTGTAAACAAACTGAGAAACAACAAAGGCCAAGAGATATTATTACAGCACAGACGGATTGTGGGAAATAAAAACGTATAAAGAGAGGAACTAATAGTAAACTTATAATCAGCGACAACAAGAAGCCTTATTAAATCCAGTAATGTCTTCAGTTGCTGAGTAACCTAGAATTCTAAGCCCAGCTAAACTAATATGCGAGAGGCAGGGCAAAATCAATTTTTTTTTTTGCGGTACGCGGGCCTCTCACTGTTGTGGCCTCTCCCGTTGCAGAGCACAGGCTCCGGACGCGCAGGCTCAGCGGCCATGGCTCACGGGCCCAGCCGCTCCGCGGCATGTGGGATCTTCCCGGACCGGGGCACGAACCCGTGTTCCCGCACGAACCTGCATCGGCAGGCGGACTCTCAACCACTGCGCACCAGGGAAGCCCCAAAATCAATTTTAGTTTTAGGCAGAGGCAGGATTTTCCATCCACATATTCTTGATGAAAGAACTCAGGATGTTCTCTAGGAAGTTATCTTTCTACAGCTCTTTGAATTCATCAAATCCTTTCCTGTCTCAAAGTATTCGGACATGCTTTTCCTTTCGCCTACAAAGAGCTTTTGCAACTCTACACTCACGTGGCTCCTAATTTACATTCAGGTCCCAGTTTAAATAGGATTTCCTGTGAGACGCTTTCTTGATTACTCAAATGTGAATAATGGTTCACAGTATTATTTTTAATTATCATTCAGATACCTGTTCATTTCCTTTCTAGTCTTTATTGCATGTTGAAATTTATACCTGTTTGTGCATTTACTTAAGATTGCTTTATCCTACTAGTCAATATATATTTAATGCACCTATATCTGTAGAGTAGAAACAATTTAGAGTTATGTGGAAAAGTGAAAATTAATTAGTTGTCAGGTCCATAGAAAACTGGAGCTCTAATTGTAAAATTTTGGAAATAATGAATATACAATGCAAACTTTAGAGAGAGAAAGCTGTTTCTAGCAGAAAAAATACGATCTCAATTTAACTACAAAAAGATATATATAAAGATATATATATCTTTGTATATGGCAAGCAATCAATTCAAACTGTTGGATAAAGCATACGGATATTATCTGAGGAAAATTGAAGGAATGAATTATTAAGGATAAAAATAATCTATTGATACAAGTACAAAAAAATGAATTGATGAAGGATTGGTCTATTGGTAAACAAGCAGAATAGTATAGAAAAACTATGAGCCAGCCTAAAGAAAATTTTAAAAAGAACACCTTGAAAATATACAAAATTGGAAATGAATTGGTATTTATATCAGATTAATAAAATAGGAGTAGTTTTGTTAAGCCTTGCCTTTCAATGGGACACTGAGACTAATGTCCGCCTGATGGAATGTGGAAGGAACTGGTTTATAGCTCTTCTAGCTCTAGCAAGGAGATATCCCATGGGAACTTCCGTGATGTCCCACTTCCTTACCTAAGTACCTAGAACTGAAGGGCTACAAGATGACGAAGCTAAAAGCTGACAGTTACAGATCCCTGAGTCACCACATGGAGAAGAAACACCAAGGAGAGCCTCCTGGCTTCACTGGATTAAGAAATGAGCAAAAAATAAACTTGTATCAGCTGCAGAGATCTGGAGTTTGTTGTAGTGCTTTATCCTTACTAATAGTCTAGCACAATAATATTAGGTTACACCAATTGACATGCTTAAAAAACATTTTGATTGACTAATTCACTGGCAGTTTCAGTGCATAACAAAGGTTACTAGGCTTTTAGTCATTTTTAAATTGACTCATTTTACAAAAAGATGTCTGTCTCTCAGATACACCATCAGGGTCATAGGGACAGAGCTTTTTTTGGTCTTTTCCTTTTAACTGTATAGTTCATCAATTATCTGTAGTGTGTTAAATAGTGCCTGGACACTGAAGGTGCTCAACAAATGATAAATGAATATATGAATAAATGAATATACTTACAATATGTCTTACTGATTGGTGAAGCAAACAACAAAATGTGTTTATGATTCTAGATTGTATGCAGGCTGGATTGTACTGTGCACAGGAAAAGGAAGAGTCTCTTTACACTCATTTCCTTTTAACAGCAAGCATTCATCACCAATTCAATCTACACATAATAAAGTTTTGTAATAGTTGGCAATACATTAAAATAGTTATTATAGTACATATCCTGACTCTGTGTGATATTTAAAGATTTCTAAAGAATTGCAAATACGGCTATTAACCCTACGGCTAAACCATAAGTTGCAAGTACAATTTAGTACTCATACAGCATCCTTTGTCTCCAGAGAACATACAAATATTAAGTTAAACCCTGAATTGTTAGTCACCAAAATTGTAGATGGAATCAGAAGTTCTTTTTCTATTTTCCAGGCTCGGCTCCCATGGGGGGAATAGAGAAAGAGATCATTGACTCACACTCAGCAGGGAATGCATCACTCCCACACAGTTTTTTCTTAAAGCCATGCACACTTAGCTAAGTAATGCTTTATAACCAAACTTTCCAACCTTCTCTCTACCCACACTGAGAAGAGCCCTGTAATTGTACAAAGCTACAAATGTTCAGAGAAAATACTTTTCTGTGGAAAATATTTCATTTCATTTGATAAATCAGGGTTTCTCCAGGTCCTCCGTGCAGCCCTTTTACATGAAAGTGGTTCTGCATACAGCAAACTCTCCTGACAGATAAGGGTATTGCTTTTGCTCATAATTCTAGGGAAATAAATAATTTAAATAAAGTACATAGATTTGTGTGTTGAGTTTGACAGACCCAATAGCCAAACAATTCCTACTTCCATTCATGGAAAAGAAAGAGCAGAAGGGTCAATAAAGGCGAGAAAAAGGAAGTGATCAGAAAGGCCAATAGAAATAAAACCACAGTGAGTGTTCATAAAAATTAATAGGAAATAATCCAAAGATTAAGATAAAGATAGAAAAAATTCTCAGAAGAGGAAATATAATAATCCAAGAAATGAAAAAATATTAATAAGGATATCGATATAGAAATGGTAAGAAATACACTCTCATATACCACTGAAGGAAAATGTAAATTTTCATGACATTAAGATAATTTATGAAAATATATCATCAGTTCTTACCTCTGTCCTAGATTTTATAACAAGAAAATTATTCTAGGAAAATACTATATATATATATATGTATACATATATGTGTATATATATATGAATATATATATGAATGAAAGTTTTATGTTCAAAAATAGTCACTATGCATTATATCTAACAATAATATGTTAAAAAGTAATCTATATGATCGGACCCTTACTGAGTAAATTATAATTAATCCTTATACGGTAATATTATAAGCCCTTAAATTATGTGCGAAGAATTTTGATGATGCGACAATAATGAGGCTATATAATGTGGAATAACAAAGCACAGGCACAATTTTATGTACATGACTCCAATTATGTATGTATGTATGTATACACCACAAAAACACACAGTAACAAGACATGCATGAAATAGGGTTTTTACTTTTGTCCAGTTTTACGTAAGACCTCAACACTGAACTCCTCTCCTTCTAAAACAAATGACAAGAAAAATAAAAGTGTGGTAGAAACCTGGTCCTGCACCCACTAGGCCCTGCCCACCTGGAGGGTGTGTAATGGGCGGATCATAGGTGGACAGGGAGACCCTGGGAAGGCCTGTTATCTGAGCCCGGGGGCAATTTCTCTCCTCTGTCCTGGGAAATGGAATGGAGTTACCTGCCCCACATGAAGACACATCAATTTTTCCAGAGAAAAACCTTAAAAGTGTCACCTGGTGTTTGGGGGACAGACTGATTCCTCATTCATACTAGAAAAAGGATAAGCAGCCTGTTGCTATAGAGCAGGGAGGTGGTGCTTCCCTGGCAATTGCCTGCCCTTTCAGAATTTCTTGGAACAGGAAGGCATAAATGTTTGGGGGTGAGTCTGAGTGGCCCCTGCAGAGAAGAGCTGGATTTGCATCATTTAAAAAAAGTCCCCCACTTTAAAGGACCAGTCGGGTGGGCGAGGTGACACCAACAGAAGAATCCCACATGGAGTGGATTCTGGGAGAGCTCAGGGTGATGGTAGGTCAGGGGCTGACTGAAGAGGCACTGCGGCAGAAGGGGCTGGCCTGGAGCACCATGCCTGAAACCACTCCAATTCATAGGACTGCTCCCTCCTCTGTCCTCTCTTCCAGCCCTGAGAAGTAGAAGAAAGCCTATCTAGTCGGGGCGGGGGTGGTGGTGGTGGTGGGGCAACGTAGGGAGGAGGGAGCAGAAGATCCCATCCTCACTGCCTGCCACCTGGTCTGATGCCAAACTGCAGAAACACAGAAGCTTCGACCCTGAGGTCTACAAACGGAGGGGATTTAACAGAGCATTTTCCATCTACTGGACACGCCCTCAGAGATACAAAGTGCATGTTGTAAGAAGGAAGTGGTTTCCTCTTAACTCATTTCTGTATCTTTTTCAGCGCCTGCAATGTGTAATATTACATGTGGATGATGTTTCAAAAGGAGTATATCAAGTTGAAAGACGAACTGTTGATGTAGAAAAGATTGAAAAGGGTTTTTTTGCTATTGCATTCCTAAAAATATTGTATAACTTGTTATTAAATAAATATTAACCTCTAAAATGTTACTCTTTCCTGGAATACAAGTGGACCATCATTTTCGACAGAGTATTTGCTTTGGGAACAAGATGAGAGATCACAGGTGTACAGATTGAGTGTGCCTTTTACTTTCTGTTGAAATAACCAAACTTAGATCTAGAACCCCAAAGCTAACTCAGTTTTCCAATTTGATCTGAGAAAGATCGAGCATATTTTATTCACAACCTCAGATTGTCTCAGAACTCAGGAATTAAACACCTATTCATAGCATTTATTAACATTTAATCCTCCAGATCGCCTCTATATCCAGAAATAATTATCTGTTACCTATATGAAATTATCAAAACTACCCTATAGGTTAACGTTAATTGGCACATTAAGGTGATCTCATAGGGAGTCTGGAAATATCAACCAGTTTAATGAGTGAAAAATTAAGGCACACAAATAAATCCTTCAGTGTAGAATAACTGAACTGCTTCTCTCCTCTCATTGTGTTGGTGTTTACAAAAGAGAAGCATTAGAAGCCAAAGTTAGGTAAAACATTAAAATCAAATTAGGAAAACAAATGTTAGTTCATCTAAAACTAAAAGTAAGTATCCCCATACCTAATTTCCAAGGGTTGCCTCTTGTACAAAGTGGGTCCCTTCGTGGTTGCCGGCACGAGTCATGAATTCAACAATGTGGTATTGCGTGGGTTAAGGAATGGAGTTTCTCAGGGAAACGGCAAGTTGGAAAGGTTGGATTCACAACAGAAAAAAAGGCATGGGTCCCACACGTCAAGGAAAACGTCCAGAGCTAGAAACACTGTTTGGATGTGTCCTCCAGTCAAGGGACGGCCCTTCCTCCTGCTCTACTTAGCCGTGTCTGGCAGTTGGAACCTGGGTGCTGCCTGTCGACACAGATAGTAAGTACCAGTTGCCCAGAACCTGGAACGTTTGGGTGGCTCACAGAGAGCCAGTTGATAACTTTTGAAAATGTAGTGAGCCCTGTGTTACATGTGTGACACATTCCTGGCCAAGGGAGCTCACATTCTACTAGAAAAATGAGATGAGTTAAAATACATGAAAATAGAATACGGTGAGTGCTGTGTCAGGGCTGGGAATGGCTGCTATAAACACAGTTGGAGAAAATCCAAGTGACTTTCCTACACGGAGAACTTATTCTAACTCCTGTTATTCATGTTAAATTTACTTGTGTCACTGGTAGTTGCTATCATCTCATTTGCTCTTTTTAAATTTTGATGCTAAAAACAGGAATTTAAGAGACTTTAACATCTGCCATCCCTACCTGATAAATGTCCTTTATTTGTACATGTTCTTATCATCTTATGAACAGGCCTAAGTCTCAGGAGGGAAAAAGTGCTTCTACAAATATGTTTTTGATTCTTTTTTTTGTAACTTTAAGTATCCTCCCAAGTTCATAATTGAAAATTAGGCCACAGACATTGTTTGTATACTCTTTTTATATTTTCATGCTATAGCTATTCAATAAAAATCACTCATGCAAAGCTTCTGTAACTAAATTTAAATATAATCCTTTACATACAAAATTGAACAGGGTTAAAAGGTCCTATACTAAACATTATACAAAGCATTCTGGGCTCTAGATACTGCTTCATCTGCTCTGTTTATATGGCATATCTTAAGTATACATGCTCTGAAAATACTTTGTCAACTACCTATATTGTCAATAGACTCAATATTTATAATTTCAATGGAATTCTGTTCATCATTTTTAAATAAGTGAAATATATTAGTGGTTATTTCAGTCTGTATAAGCCCAAGTGTTACACAGATACTAACACGGTCTAACACAATGGCAAGAAAGAGTTTCTTCCACCATGAAAATGGTATATTTCTTCCAAAGGCACAAATGCACTTACAGATGCAAAAGTAAGGCAATGAAAAATGTAATTCTGTTATACAAGAAGGCAATTTTCTTCTAAATTCCTTTATGTGGAAAATTTTCTTGAAATGCTATAAAATCAATATAATTGGAATTCATTTTGATTTGATTATGACTTTGTTATTATTCAGAATAATTTTCCCTCCTTCAAAAATACAGCTGTAATTATTCCCCAGTTAATAATTGTACAAGATCAGTTTCGTATCATCCAAAAATCAGACGACTAATTATCTAGCATTTTGTTAAATTAACTTCAACTTGTAAATATGAAATCATGCTTATTTTAAGCCTAAAAAAACCAGTGAACAAGTTTCCTCTTATCAATAATAAATGTTAGCTTCTAGTAAACATCTGGTAATTGAGTATGTAAGGTGATACATCATAATAAAAAATTTTTTTCAGACTTTTCACTTCAAATCATGAAAGAAGAGGACTTGGTTATTATGCGTTTCATGCATAGTTGAGAAAAAATATGCATATTGTTGCATATGTAGTTGAGATGGATCCAGTCCATCTGGTCACAGGCTTGTAAAATAAGAAAAGTTGAAAACGCTTGTGTTCAAATGTCCAGCTACCCCCATTTTCTGTGAATTTTATAGGGTCAGTTCATCTAAGGTTAGGGATAAACTATCCCTGCAGTTGCATCAAACCATTTGGTCCATTAAGACTTGACTTTAGCTGCCAAATGACATTTTCCCCTGCATAATACTGTTTGGCATCTGCATTGATCAAATTAACTGGTCACTTGCCAAATGTCCACTTCACTTTGGCACGTAGATAAAGACTATGGGAGTGAGAGAATGATTTACTAAGTGTCTGAAAGAATTTATATATTCACCCTAATTAAATTATACTCAAAAATAACAATCACCCTTTAGCGTTCCTCTCAAATTAATGAATACTTCCAATTATAAGGAAAGAATACTAAAAATGGAAATTGAATAATCTAGACACAGATGATAAAAGCACTTATTTTAAAAACTATATTTTATTTATGGTGCAGATCTTTGTGGTTTGTGATGCTAACTAGAAAAGACATGAAGACATTCTAAACTTTCTATAGAATAGTTATGTACAATTTTGAAAGAAAATAGACATATATAAGATACATTACTGTGATTTTTCACTAGGTTCTTAGTCATTTAAAAAATGTTATTCATTGGTACTATTCTCAAGACACTGTCTATTTCTTATGGAAAGAAACTGTAATCTAGAAGGAAAGATAACATATTCTAATGACTAAAATACAAGGAAAGCAAATTGTCCCTGTAACCAAAAAAAAAGGAACCTATTTGCCAGTCCTATCCATATAAAATTAAAATATAACTACCTAGCTTTTTCTAAAAGTAAAAATGTTTAAGTGTACTAGAAAATAAAAATTGCATTGAGATGCAGATGGAGAAGAGATTTAGATACATCTGTTGTCTTTTAAGAGGGATACACAGCCCAAGGGAATGTGTCTGGTTATAGTAGAAAGAAGAAAACATCACGACTAATGCGTTTAGATACATACATGTGTATTGTGTGTGTAATTCTTCAAGTTACCATATACATACATACACACACACATGTATGTACTCATTCTGATACATCATAAATTAAATTACCCATATACTGGACTTAATGTTTTCTTACACTGTTGGCGATGAACGAGGACAACATTTTTGAGATATTGGACTATAGCAATTAAGCATCATATGTTTCAACCAGAGAAAATTTTGCAAGAAGTTTTCTCTAGAATAGGTTATAATCTTACCAACAGATAATGGTGATATCTCACACCACATTACCTCTAGCTCACTGACTTTGTTTTTCGTCCTCAAAGGAATCTCCTTTCTGTTTGAAAAGTTCTGATATCCCCACTAATTTTTCTAAATGATTCTAGATCCTACTTCTTCTAGAGCTCCATCTTAAATGTCACTTTCTCATCTCCTGGTCAGGAGGAACAGGTTATGATATAATCTCAGAAGTCTCTGTATTGGTTCTTTAATACACTAATGAAACAGCAAGTTTCATGAGGCCAAGGTTCTCATGTGTTCTTTCACTGTCTAGTTCTTTTGTTGCCAAGTTCTTTCACATAACACAGAAATAGTTATTATAGGCACTAAAAGATGCTTGTTTTCTTAATGAGTTAATGGCTTAGTCATAATAAATCTTGATTTCAAATCTCTCTGGTCAACAGGTCCTAACTGTTGAGTTCAACTATTCCAGTATTTCCGTGTCAGCAGTTCTCTGGCTGTATCAAGACCTCCAAACCATTTGTCAACAATCTATACTTTTTTCTTTACTTCCTTGTTGCCTTCATATCAATTCTTAACCAGCAAAAGTGCAAATCAGTTCAATAAAACTTCTCCCTCGTAAACAAGATTCTTTTCCTGAGTCTTTCTCACCATTTGTTGGGCCAAATGTCAAATCAACTGTAATGAATGCTGCACATTACTGGTAAATTCACTTCCCCAATTTCTAAGACATTTTCTCGTGAAATCTCCATTTTCCTTCAGCCTCAATCTCACTAATCACCTAACTGGAAACATCACAGAAGAACAGAAACAGACAAGAAGTATCTCATCTTTCTGCACCCAAATCCAACCTCTACCTACATCTTCACCTTCTGTCTTCTCTCCTGTGACAAAGGAAGAAACATGTACTTTGCTATTTAAGACCAACCTCTCCACCTACTCCTTAGGGTCTTTCCAAGGACTTCACTTCTCACCACAACCCTCTTCTCACCTGCAACATCATTTTTTTTCATATCTCAGTAGACGAATCCCCTTGACATATATAATATCTTTAACACCTTTAAATATTCAAGGATACATAAATATATTTGATACATTTAATTATACTAAGATCTTTATATCATTAAATATTTTAAAGTATCAAAATGCCCTTCCAAGCATCATCCTGGTTTTTCCATCCATATTACAACAAAACTCCTAGAAAATATATATTCACTGCTACCATTGTCTTACCGCTAATTCTATTCTCAATCAACATTAATCAGGGTTTACTGTCTCCATCAAAACAAGTCTCATTCAGATCACTAAAATGTTACAGATAGCCAAGACCCTGGGTAGTTATCTATCCGTGTTCTAATCCATGTAGCAGAACTTGATGATGGCCTTGGTCCTTCTTAAAGGGTCTTTTCCCTTTGACTTCTGGGGCAGCCTTGTTTTCCTCTGTTCTCCATGTCTCTTCCTTATTTTCTCTTTATTCTTTCTCTACCTAAGATAAAAGTTGCAATGCTCACTAAATTTCCCACCATGCCTTGCAGTTAGTCTGGGCACCTGACTGTCCTGGCCTAATGTTCTGTCAGCATGGTTCAGGGGCAGGTGTCTGCTGCAGGGAGCGCTGAAGAATATATTGAGATGGCTCCTTCTCAGAGGGTCCCTGAGTGAATATGGGAAAAAGACCTGACCTCCACACTGAGCGTGGAGTGAACAAGAAATAATCTTTGGTTTTGGTTACTCTCTGAGATTCTAAGTTGGTTGTGGTTATTATTATTATTTACCAGCACAGAGGTTAACATTACCATATAAATGGATAAGTTTTGTGGTAATTGCACTTTACTGTTATTATAAACTTCGTTCATTCCTTTCATCTCTTCCCTTCCCCTCCCTCCCTCAATGTCCATGTTGAATTTTACATTATTTTAAAGACTTTAACTGCACCTGTATTTCCATCCAAAGCAATTATAAGTTCCAAAGGCCAAAAAAAAAGTTCCAAAAGCTAATTATAAGAGCCTAAAGAAAATCATGTCACATTAATTTGTTAATTTATATAAAATCAAATCATAACTCTCCTTTTCAAAAAGTAATCAAGGGGGCTTCCCTGGTGGCAGAGTGGTTAAGAATCCACCTGCCAATGCAGGGAACATGGGTTCGAGCCCTGGTCCGGGAAGATCCCACATGCCGCGGAGCAACCAAGCCCGTGTGCCACGACTACTGAGCCTGCGCTCTAGAGCCCGCGAGCCACAACTACTGAGCCCGTGTTCTACAACTACTGAAGCCCGTGCACCTAGAGCCCGTGCTCCACAAGAAGGGAAGCCACAACAATGAGAAGCCCGCGCACCGCAACGAAGAGTAGCTCCCACTCGCGGCAACCAGAGAAAGTCCTTGCGCAGCAACAAAGACCCAAAGCAGCCAAAAATAAATAAATTAATTAAAACAAAAGTAATCAAGTACATTAAAGGGTTGCTATAAATAGCATCTTATGTACTGTCACATTGGGTGTAAATCTGACTGTTAACGTGATGATAAAGTACATTTTCTAAGCTATTCAACAAATCTTCAAATAAAAATGAGCTTTTTCAACTGTATATGGAAGCAAACTAAGTATAAATCGATAAATCCAAACTAAAATAGTAGCGAATTGAATTCATTGGTAAATTAAAATGAATAATAAAACATGACAAAGTAGTGCTTACTCTAGAATGGCAGAAATGTTATTACTATAAGGTTATTTATTTAATTTATTCTGCCAAATATAAAATGTGAGGAAAAAATCCTAAATTGTATTAATATAAACCCAACAGCATTTGATTAAATATTTTAAATGTATTCCAAAAAATAAAAATTCAGTAAATTAGAAAGAGCAGGATATTCAGACTCAAAGTCTCCATAATCAGTCATCATATCACCATCATCATCATTATCATGTTTGTTAAAACATTACACTTTGCCTATAAGATCAGGGAAAAACCTAGGATGCCCATTTTCAACCCTAGTTTTTAGTGAAGCCATTTAAAATTTGGCCAAGTAAATATTTTAACATACTTAAAAGTTACAAATATTAAAAATATGGGGACAAAAATCACTATTCTTTGCATAAGATTATAAACAAGTGAACCACAAGATTATAAACTGAATAACATGAAAACATATTAGGGCCAATCTGATTATATGTTAGAAAATAAATATATACAAACCATAGCATCTCTTATAGTCCAGAATTGACCTGAGAGGAACTATAATTTCCAAAATATAGCCAAAAAAGATATAAAATATCTAAGAATAGACTGAATAGGAAATTCATAGGAAGTTTATGAAGAAAATAAAGAAACTTCTTTAAAGGGGAAAAAAGACCTGAATAGTGTGAACAGTTATCAATGATGTATACAGCCAATCTCTAAATTAATTCACAAATTTAATGTCACCCACATCAAGGGGATCATAATGGGATTTTCTTTAGAAACACAGAACAATAATATGAAAAGTTAGCTGCCAATATGAGTGTGATAAAAGAACCAAGAAGACCTGGAAAAGAAATACACTGCAATCCTCTATGAGTTAAAATACAGTAAAGTCACAATATTAAAACCAGGTGGTATTATGACACAAATAGACAATCAGATGAGTTTAAAGAAGGGAGAAACCCAGAATTATCTCTAGATAGTCAGGATTTATGTGAGTTGTCCATTGCTAATGAAAGTAAATTGATAATACTTTTTTAGAGACAACTTGGCAATGCTAATAATGAAAATGGGCCCAACTTTTGACTCAGTGATTGCAAAAGTAATAATCAGGTATGTGCTAAAGATAACCTAAATATCACTTATTGGGCTTTAGTTAAATGCATTACTCTGGATGCATTATAATGCATCCATTAAAATCATTTTCAGAAGAAAATGTAATGATTTTATAAAACATTCCTTTTAACGTTTGTGATATTTTCTGTATTTTCCAAAATTTCTACATGAATTCACATTATTTTTGTTATCAAAATAAGACAATTTAAGAGTTGTTTTAAAATAATTACTGCTCTAAGCATAATAGCTAATTTTTTTTAACACTGACACTTAAGATTTGTGAAAATGTGTTAGATTTTTAGTGCAACTTTGAGTTTCATTAATCAAATAGTTGGCTGTTTTTGTATGGATTATGTACAAATAAATAGGAATCTAAGTATCAATTACTTGAAACCTAAACCAAACCTAAGAGAAAATATTTTATACTTTATAAAATTTGGTATAATTTTAGCAATAAAGAGGAAATGTCATTTAACTGAGAATAGGGAATTTTCTGTTGGTAGTTTCTTCTCAGAGCAAACTTCTCTGAAAGGTATGTGAATTTCTATTGAATCCTATGGGCATAAAACTACAATTATTGTTAAATATCCCAGGGAAGAAAAGCAAAAAATATTGATTATGAGAAAGTCTGAAGAACTGAGTTGCCATTGGGTTGGTCTACACAGATTCATGGAGGGAAATTGTTTTTTAATGAGCCACTGTAGGAGATGGGATGTGCTTTTCCTCTGCACATAACAGGGACGGGGTTTGTGAATTACTGAATGAAAGAAATCATTTGTAGAATGGCCCAAGAGAGTGCAAAATTTCTAGGCAATTGCTTATGATACCGTATTATTAGGTAACAATGATGGTACACAGAAAGCTCGTCAACCTCAGAAAAATTCTCAAACCACATACATCAACTTGGAAACAGACCTGGAGTTCATAGCCTTAATTTATCATGTTAGTATCCTCTCAATGAGACAAAAATATCCAAAATATTCAAATGATACACTTCAAAAGACTCAGAATCAGTTTGACAATATCTATGATAACAACTGTTAGAGGTTAAATTAGAAAAATAAATTCACAGAGAATTCTCAAACATTATCGTAGACTGCACAGTAGGTATCAGCTTCCCTACTCCAGTATTTGGTGAGAGTCCCGCTATACAATGAATTGCTATATAATCTCCTTACTGTTTTCTTAAGACAAAAATAATAAGTGAAATATTTAATAAGCAAACTTCTGCTTTCCCTTAACCTATGAGATACTCATGAGAAAACAGTGATTAGAAATTTTAGCCATAAGAAGACAGGGGCAGGCAAAATTCCCAGAATAATTAATCATGAAAAATTAATCTCACAGTATAAAAGTATAGATAGAGTTGGCATTGGTGCCTTGGGTAGATGCCTATTTGACTTTGGGCATTGCTTCTTGTAATCTTTCCATGTGACATGTTTTAAATTCTCAACTAATTTGTATGTCCCTTGAGGGACTGCGATGTCTTAGGAATCTTTAAATTTCTCACAGCTTTTAGCACAGTGTTTTTCAACATAGTGTGAGGCTGAAAGAGATAATTTTGACAGATTATATATTTGCCTATTAAAAAAAACCTATCTAAATGTTTTAAATTATTTCTGGTAAATTTTGCTTTTAATAATGATCTCTGGAAAAATATCTGACAGTCTGTTTATTTCAGGTCAACAACTGCAACATTTTTCTTAAAAAAAAGAGGTATTTAGTAGTTTAATTTTATTCTAAATTTTATTAATAAAATGGTTAAATATAAATCAAATTGCCAATAAAAATGCTGATAAAATTTGTAAACTCAGCAATGATTCATAGTTAATTCCTTTTTATCAGCCTGCGTATTTTTTATATAATTTATATAGAGTGGCTCAGGCCTTGCAAAGATTGGTGCTGCAGAACTTAAAGATGCAATGACTTCAATGTTTGTGGAATTTGCAAAACAGCAAAAAGCAAATCTATGACTATTTTGTGTTAGAAAAAAAATTAGTCAGCACTTAAAAACCTAGTTCCTAAACAATAAGCATATCTGCCATGATTTTGAAGGTTCCTTTTTCTGAAAAAAAAAATGTTCTTTGTGAAAAAATACCCTACTTATGCAAAAATAAAAGGAAAATATACACAAATATACATTTGCTGAGGGACAGGGAGACAAATGGATGAATATGTGAAAGAGGAACTGCAAGGAAGTAAGACGGAATGTAAACCTGAGAAGCAACAATAAGTGATAACCAGTTAGCTAAAGCAATGGTCAGATGAAGAAGTGATTCTAATTACATACAATTTGAAAATACTTTTGCAAGCACACATTAAGGTCCACATACCAGTAACAAAAAGAAGTATGGAAAAATTGGAGCTAATCAAAATGAATTTGATTAAAAGCTCACTGAGAAAAATTTGATAAAAAAATATTTTATTATGATTTATTACTATAACTACAGACAGTGTTCTCTCAGAAAGTAATGTTTTTATATAAAACACATATACTTATTTCACATTGTTTTTCTTGAATACTGCTACCTTGACTGTAACGAAATATTTGTCTTCAGATTTATATACATACTTTACTGCACACTAAAATCACATTTAGTTTATTTACCCCTTAAGTCAAATTATGAAACTCATGTACATAACAAAACATTCTTCATATTGCACCTTTAATCTAGGATGCAAGGATCACCCTAGGTACCTACTACAGAAATTATTACAAATTCCACACATGTTGTATGTAACTTATTGAAGTGTTTCATGTTAGGCAATTTTATTAAAAAAATATGGTATATTGCATTCAGAAAATACTAATATCAATACATTATTAATTACTATGTGCTAGAGACTATTCTATGCTAATTACAAACGTGAAATAATCTAATTCTCAAAAAACTTATGGCACTATTATATCAAAATTTTACAGATGAAGAAACTGAAATATCATTGATAAATATAGATGCAAAAATCCTCAACAAGATACTAGCAAACAGAATCCAACAACAAATTAAAAGGATCATACACCATGATCAAGTGGGATTTATCCCAGGGATGCAAGGATTCTTCAATATACGCAAATCAATCAATGTGTGATACACCATATTAACAAATTGAAGGAGAAAACCCATATGATCATTTCAATAGATGCAGAAAAAGCTTTTGACAAAATTCAATACCCATTTATGAAAAAAACTCTCCAGAAAGTGGGCATAGAGGGAACCTACTTCAGCATAATAAAGGTCGTATATGACAAACCCACAACAAACATCATTCTCAATGATGAAAAACTGAAAGCATTTGCTCTAAGATCAGGAACAAGACAAGGAAGTCCACTCTCACTACTATTATTCAACATAGTTTTCAAAGTCCTAGCCATGGCAATCAGAGAAGAAAAAGAAATAAAAGGAACACAAATTGGAAAAGAAGAAGTAAAACTGTCACTGTTTGCAGATGACATGATACTATACATAGAGAATCCTAAAGATGCCACCAGAAAACTACTAGAGCTAATGAATGAATTTGGTAAAGGAGCAGGATACAAAATTAATGCACAGAAATCTCTTGCATTCCTATACATTAATGATGAAAAATCTGAATGAGAAATTAAGGAAACACTCCCATTTACCACTGCAACAAAAAGAATAAAACACCTAGGAATAAACCTGCCTAGGGAGATAAAAGACCTGTATGCAGAAAACTCTAAGACACGGATGAAAGAAATTAAAGATGATACCAACAGATAGAGAGATATACCATGTTTTGCATTGGAAGAATCAATACTGTGAAAATGACTATGCTACCTAAAGCAATCTACAAATTCAATGCAATTCCTATCAAATTATCAATGGCATTTTTTATAGAACTAGAACAAAAATCTGAAAATTTGTATGGAGACACAAAAGACCCTGGATGGCCAAAGCAGTTTTGAGGGGAAAAAACAGAGCTGGAGGAAACAGATTCCCTGACTTCAGACTATACCACAAAGCTACAGTAATCAAGACAATATGGTATTGGCACAAAAACAGAAATATGGATCAATGCAACAGGATAGAAAGCCCAGAGATAAACCCACACACCTATGGTCAACTACTCTATAACAAAGGAGGCAAGGATATACAATGGAGAAAAGACAGTCTCTTCAATAAGTGGTGCTGGGAAAATTGGACAGCTACATGAGAAAGAATGAAAATAGAACACTCCCTAACACCATACACAAAAATAAACTCAAAATGAATTAGAGACCTAAATGTAAGACTGGACACTATAAAACTCTTAGAGGAGGGGCTTCCCTGGTGGCGCAGTGGTTGAGAGTCCACCTGCCGATGCAGGGGACATGGGTTCGTGCCCCGGTCTGGGAAGATCCCACATGCCGCGAAGCAGCTAGGCCCGTGAGCAATGGCCACTGAGCCTGCGCGTCCGGAGCCTGTGCTCCGCAATGGGAGAGGCCAAAACAGTGAGAGGCCCGCATACCACACAAAAATATAAAAAAATAAACTCTTAGAGGAGAACATAGGAAGAACACTCTTTGACATAAATCAAAGCAAGATATTTTTTGATCCACCATCTAAAGTAATGGAAATAAAAACAAACATAAACAAATGGGACCTAATGAAACTTAAAAGCTTTTGCACAGCAAAGGAAACCATAAACAAGACAAAAAGACAACCCTCCGAATGGGAGAAAATATTTGCAAACAAATTAACGGACAAAGGATTAATCTCCAAAATATATAAACAGCCCATGCAGCTCAACATTAAAAAAACAAACAATCCAATCCAAGAATGGGCAGAAGACCTAAATAGACATTTCTCCAAAGAAGACATAGAGGGTCAAGAAGCACATGAAAAGCTGCTCAATATCACTAATTATTAGAGAAATGCAAATCAAAACTACAATGAGGTATCACCTCACACCAGTCAGAATGGGCATCATGAAAAACTCTACAAACAGGGCTTCCCTGGTGGCACAGTGGTTGAGAGTTCGCCTGCCAATGCAGGGGACATGGGTTCGTACCCCGGTCCGGGAAGATCCCACATGCCACGGAGCGGCTGGGCCCGGGAGCCGTGGCCACTGAGCCTGCATGTCCGGAGCCTGTACTCCACAACAGGAGAGGCCACAACAGTGAGAGGCCCGCGTACCACAAAAAAAAAAAAAAAATCTACAAACAACAAATGTTGGAGAGGGTGTGGAGAAAAGGGAATCCTCTTGCACTGTTAGTGGGAATGTAAACTGATACAGCCACTATGAAGAACAGTATGGAGGTTCCTTAAAAAGCTAAAAATAAAATTGCCATATGACCCAGCAATCTCACTACTGGACATATACCCAGAGAAAAACATAATTCAAAAAGAAACATGCACCCCAATTTTCATTGCAGCACTATTTACAATAGCCAGGTCATGGAAGCAACCTAAATGCCCATCGACAGATGAATGGATAAAGAAGTTATGGTGTATATATATATATATATATATATATATATATATATATATATATATATATATATATATATATACACAATAGAATATTACTCAGCCATAAAAAGGAACAAAATTGGGTCATTTGTAGAGATGTGGATGCATCTAGAGACTGTCATACAGAGTGAAGTAAGTCAGAAAGAGAAAAACAAATATCGTATATTAACGCATATATGTGGAACCTAGAAACTGGTACAGATGAGCTGGTTTGCAGAGCAGAAATTGAGACACAGAAGTAGAGAAAAAAAATGTATGCAAGATGGCAGAAGAGTAAGACATGAAGATCACCTTCCTCCCCACAAATACATTAGAAATACATCTACATGTGGAACAACTCCTACAGAACACCTACTGAATGCTGGCAGAAGACCTGGGACCTCCCAAAACGTAAGAAAGTCCCCCACGTACCTGAGTAGGACAAAAGAAAAAAGAAAAAACACAGACCAAAGAAAGAGACTGGACCTGTACCTCTGGGAGGGAGAAATGAAGGAGGAAAGGTTTCTACACACTAGAAGCCCCTTTGCAGGCAGAGAATGTGGGTGGCAGAGGGGTGGAACTTCGGAGCCGTGAAAGAGAGCACAGCCACAGGGGTGCAGAGGGCAAAGCGGAGAGATTTCCACACAGAGGATCGGTGCTGACCAGCGCTCACCAGCCCGAGAGGCTTGTCTGCTCACCCGCCAGGGTGGGCGGGGCTGGGAGCTGAGGCTCAGGCTTCAGTCAGATCCCAGGGAGAGGACTGGGGTTGGCGGCGTGAACACAGCCTGAAAGGGCTAGTGTGCCACAGCTAGCCAGGAGGGGGTCCGGGAAAAAGTCTGGAGGTGCCGAAGAAGCAAGAGATTTTTTCTTCCCTCTTTGTTTCCCGGTGCGTGAGGAGAGGGGATTAAAAGTGTAGCTTAAAGGAGCTCCAGAGACAGGCGCGAGCTGTGGCTATCAGCGCAGACCCCAGAGACGGGCATTGGACCCTAAGGCTGCTGCTGCCGCCTCCAAGAAGCCTGTGTGCAAGCACAGGTCACTCTCCACACCCCATTCCGGGAGGCTGTGCAGCCCGCCACTGCCAGGGTCCCGTGATCCAGGACAACTTACCCGGGAGAACGCACGGCGCGCCTCAGGCTGATGCAATGTCACGCTGGGCTCTGCCACCGCAGGCTCGCCCCGCATCCGTACCCCTCCCTCCCCCCGGCCTGAGTGAGCTAGAGCCTCCTAAACAGCTGCCCCTTTAACCCCGTACTCTCTGAGCCGGAACAGACACCCTCAGGCGACCTACACACAGAGACGGGGCCAAATCCAAAGCTGAACCCCGGGAGCTGTGTGAACAAAGATGAGAAAGGGAAATCTCTCTCAGCAGCCTCAGGAGCAGCGGATTAAATCTCCACAGTCAACTTGATGTACCTGCACCTGTGGAATACCTGAACAATGAATCATCCCAAATTGAGGAGGTGGACTTTGGGAGCAACGATATATTTTTTTTTTCCCTTTTTCTTTTTGTGAGTGTGTATGTGTATGCTTCTGTGTGTCATTTTGTCTGTATAGCTTTGCTTTTACCATTTGTCCTAGGGTTCTGTCTGTCCACTTTTGGGTTTTTTCTTTAGTATAGTTTTTAGTGCTTGTTATCATTGGTGGATTTGTGTTTTTGGTTTGGTTACTTTCTTCTTTCTTTCATTCTTTTTGTTTTTTATTTAGTTTTTAATTATTTTTAATAATTATTTTTTATTTTAAAAACTTTATTTTATCTTATTTATTTATTTATTTATTTTCTTCTCCCTTTTATTCTGAGCTGTGTGGATTACAGGCTCTTGGTGTTCCAGCCAGGCATCAGGGCTGTGCCTCTCAGGTGGGAGAGCCAAGTTCAGGACATTGGTCCACCAGAGACCTCCCAGTTGCACATAATATCAAATGGTGAAAATCCCCCAGAGATCTCCATCTCAACACCAAGACCCAGCTCCACTCAATGACCAGCAAGCTACAGTGCTGGACAACCTATGCCAAACAACTAGCAAGACAGGAACACAACCCCATCCATTAGCAGAGAGGCTGCCTAAAATCATAATAAGGTCACAGACACCCCAAAACACACCACCAGATGTGGACCTGCCCACCATAAAGACAAGATCCAGCCTCATCCACCAGAACACAGGCACTAGCCCCCTCCACCAGGAACCCTACACAACCCACTGAACCAAATGTAGCCAGTGGGAGCAAACACAAAAAAAACAATGCAAACTACAAACCTGCAGCCTGTGAAAAGGAGATCCCAAACACAGTAGGTTAAGAAAAATCAGAAGACAGAGAAACACACACCAGATGAAGGAACAATGTAAAAACCAACCAGACCTAACAAATGAAGAGGAAATAGGCAGTCTACCTGAAAAAGAATTCAGAATGACAGTAACGATGATCCAAAATCTTGGAAATAGAATAGAGAAAATACAAGAAACGTTTAACAAGGAACTAGAAGAACTAAAGACCAAACAAAGAATGAGGAACAACACAATAAATGAAATGAAAAATTCTCTAGAAGGACTCAATAGCAGAATAACTGAGGAAGAAGAACGGATAAGTGACCTGGGAGATAATATAGTGGAAATAACAACAGAAGAGCAGAAGAAAAAACAATGAAAAGAATTGAGGACAGACTCAGAGACCTCTGGGACAACATTAAACACATGAACATTCAAATTATAGGGGTCTCAGAAGAAGAAGACAAAGAGAAAGGGACTGAGAAAATACTTGAAGAGATTATAGTTGGAAACTTCCCTAATATGAGAAAGGAAATAGTTAATCAAGTCCAGGAAGAACACAGAGTCCCATACAGGATAAATCCAAGGAGAAACATACAAAAACACAAAAATATCAAACTATCAAAAATTGAATACTGGGCTTCCCTGGTGGCGCAGCGGTTGAAAGTTCGCCTGCTGATGCAGAGGACACGGATTTGTGCCCCAGTACAGGAAGATCCCACATGCCATGGAGTGGCTGGGCCCGTGAGCCATGGCCGCTGAACCTGTGCATCCGGAGCCTGTGCTCCACAACGGGACAGACCACAACAGTGAGAGGCCCGCGTAGAGCAAAAAAAAAAAAAAAAAAAAAAAAAAAAAAATGAATACAAAGAAAAAATTAAAAGCAGCAAGGGAAAAACAACAAATAACATAAAAGGGAATCCCCATAGGGTTAACAGCTGATCCTTCAGCAGAAACTCTGCAAGCCAGAAGGGAGTGGCAGGACATATTTCAAGTGATGAAAGGGAAAAACCTACAACCAAGATTACTCTACCCAGCAAGGATCTCATTCAAATTTGATGGAGAAATTAAACCCTTTACAGACAAGCAAAAGCTAAGAGAATTCATCACCACCACACCAGCTTTGCAACAAATGCTAAAGGAACTTCTCTAGGCAAGAAACACAAGATAAGGAAAAGACCTACAGTAACACACCAAAAACCATTAAGAAAATTGTAATAGGAACATACATATCGATAATTACCTTAAATGTAAGTGAATTAAATGCTCCAACCAAAAGACATACACTGGCTGAATGGATACAGAAACAAGACCCATATATATGCTGTCTACAAGAGACACACTTCAGACCTAGGGACACATACAGACGAAAGTGAGGGGATGGAAAAAGATATTCCATGCAAATGGAAATCAAAAGAAAGCTGGAGTAGCAATTCTCATATCAGGCAAAGTAGACTTTAAAACAAAGATTATTACAAGAGACAAAGGAGGACACTATATAATGATCAAGGGATCAATCCAAGAAGAAGGTATGACAATTGAAAATATTTAGGCACCCAACATAGGAGCACCTCAATACATAAGGCAAATATTAACAGCCATAAAAGGGGAAAATGACAGTAACACAATCATAGTATGGGACTTTAACATCCCACTTTCACCAATGGACAGATCATCCAAAATGAAAATAAATAAGAAACACAAGCTTTAAATGATACATTAAACAAGATGGACTTAATCGATATTTATAGGACATTCCATCCAAAAATGACAGAATACACATTCTTCTCAAGTGCTCATGGAACATTCTCCAGGATAGATCATACCTTGGGTCACAAACCAAGCCTTGGTAAATTTAAGAAAACTGAAATCGTATCAAGTATCTTTTCTGACCACAATGCTATGAGAGTATATATCAATTACAGGAAAAAATCTGTAAAAAAATACAAACACATGGAGGCTAAATAATACACTACTTAATAACTAAGAGATCACTGAACAAATCAAAGAGGAAATCAAAAAATACCTAGAAACAAATGACAATGACAAGCCAAAAACCATGGGATGCAGCAAAAGCAGTTCTAAGAGGGAAGTTTATAGCAATACAATCCAACCTTAAGAAACAAGAAACAACTCAAATAAACAACAAAACCTTACATCTAAAGCAATTAGAGAAAGAAGAACAAAGAAACCCCAAAGTTAACAGAAGGAAAGAAATCATAAAAATCAGATCAGAAATAAATGAAAAAGAAATGAAGGAAACAATAGCAAAGATCAATAAAACTAAAAGCTGGTTCTTTGTGGAGATAAACAAAATAGATAAACCATTAGCCAGACTCACAAGAAAAAAAGGGAGTAGACTCAAATCAATGGAATTAGAAATGAAAAAGGAGACGTAACAACTGACACTGCAGAGTTAAAGGATCATGAGAGATTATTACAAGCAACAATATGCCAATAAAACGGACAACCTGGAAGAAATGGACAACTTCTTAGAAATGCACAACCTTCTGAGACTGAACCAGGAAGAAATAGAAAATATGAACAGACCAATCACAAGCACTGAAATTGAAACTGTGATTAAAAATCTTCCAACAAAAAAAGCCCAGGACAAGATGGCTTCACGGGTGAATTCTATCAAACATTTAGAGAAGAGCTAACAGCTATCCTTCTCAAACTCTTCCAAAATATAGCAGAGGGAGGAACACTCCCAAACTCATTTTACGGGGCCACCATCACCCTGATACAAAACCAGACAAAAATGTCACAAAGAAAGAAAACTACAGGCCAATATCACGGATGAACATAGATGCAAAAATCCTCAACAAAGTATTAGCAAACAGAATCCAACAGCACATTAAAAGGATCATACACCATGATCAAGTGAAGTTTATCCCAGGAATGCAAGGATTCTTCAATATATGCAAATCAATCAATGTGATACACCATATTAACAAACTGAAGGAGAAAAACCACATGATTATTTCAATAGATACAGAGAAAGCTTTCAACAAAATTCAACACGTATTTATGATAAAAACCCTCCAGAAAAAAGGCATAGAGGGAACTTACCTCAACATGATAAAGGCCATATATGACAAACCCACACCCAACAAGTCCTCAATGGTGAAAAACTGAAACCATTTCCACTAAGATCAGGAAAAAGACAAGGTTGTCCACTCTCACCACTATTACTCAACAGTTTTGGAAGTCTTAGCCACAGTAATTGGAGACAAAAAACAAATAAAAGGAATCTACATCGGGAAAGAACAAGTAAAGCTGTCACTGTTTGCAGATGACACGATACTATATGTAGAGAATCCTAAAGATGCTACCAGAAAACTACGAGAGGTAATCAATGAATTTGGTAAAGTAGCAGGATACAAAATTAATGTACAGAAATCTCTTGCATTCCTGTACACTAATGATGAAAATCTGAAAGTGAACTTAAGAAAACACTCCCATTTACCATTGAAACAAAAGGAATAAAATACCTACGCATTAACCTACCTAAGGAGACAAAAGACCTCTATACAGAAAATTATACGACACTGATGAAAGAAATTAAAGATGATACAAACAGATGGAGAGATATACCATGTTCTTGCATTGGAAGAATCAAAATTGTGAAAATCACTCTACTACCCAAAGCAACCTACAGACTCAATGCAATCCCTATCAAATTACCAATGACATTTTTCACAGAACTAGAACAAAAAATTTCACAATTTATATGGAAACACAGAAGACCCCGAATAGCAAAAGCAACCTTGAGAAAGAAAAACGAGCTGGGGGAATCAGGCTCCCTGACTTCAGACTATACTACAAAGCTAGAGTAATCAAGACAGTACGGTACTGGCACAAATACAGAAATATAGATCAATGGAACAGGATAGAAAGCCCAGAGATAAACCCATGCACATATGGTCACCTTATCTTTGATAAAGGAGGCAAGAATATACAGTAGAGAAAAGACATCCTCTTCAACAAGTGGTGCTGGGAAAACTGGACAGCTACATGTAAAAGAATGAAATTAGAACACTTCCTAACAACTTACACAAGAATAAACTCAAAATTAAAGACCTAAATGTAAGGCCAGACACTATCAAACTCTTAGAGGAAAACATAGGCAGAACGCTCTATGATATAAATCACAGCAAGATACTTTTTGATCCACCTCCTAGAGAAATGGAAATAAAAACAAAAATAAACAAATGGGACCTAATGAAACCTAAAAGCTTTTGCACAGCCAAGGAAACCAAGAGAAAAGACAACCCTCAGAATGGGAGGAAACTTTTGGCAATGAAGTAACTGACGAAGGATTAATTTCCAAAATTCACAAGCAGCTCATACAGCTCACTTTCAAAGAAAAACAAACAACCCAATCCAAAAATGGACAGAAGAACTAAATAGACATTTCTCCAAAGAAGGTATACAGATTGCCAACAAACACATGAAAAAATGCTCAACATCATTAATCATTAGAGAAATGCAAATCAAAACTACAGTGAGATATCATCTCACACCGGTCAGAATGGTCATCATCAAAAATTCTGCAAACAATAAATGCTGGAGAGGGTGTGGAGAAAAGGGAACCCTCTTGCACTGTTGGTGGGAATGTAAATTGATATAGCCACTATGGAGAATATTATGGACGTTCCTTAAAAAACTAAAAATAGAACTACCATACGACCCAGCAATCCCACTACTGGGCATATACCCTAAGAAAACCATAATTCAAAAAGAGTCATATACCACAATGTTCATTGCAGCTCTATTTACAATAGCCAGGACATAGAAGCAACCTAAGTGTCCATCAACAGATGAATGGATAAAGAAGATGTGGCACATATATACAATGGAATATTACTCTGCCATAAAAAGAAATGAAAGTGAGTTATTTGTAGTGAGGTGGAAGGACCTAGAGTCTGTCATACAAAGTGAAGTAAGTCAGAAAGAGGAAAAAAAAATACCGTATGGTACCACATATTATGGAATCTATAAGAAAAAAAAAAGGTCATGAAGAACCTAGGGGCAAGACAGGAATAAAGATGCAGACCTACTAGAGAATGGACTTGAGGACACAGGGAGGGGAAAGGGAAAGCTGGGACAAAGTGAGAGAGTGGCATGGACATATATACAGTACCAAATGTAAAACTGATAGGTAATTGGAAGCAGCTGAATAGCACAGGGAAATCAGTTCAGTGCTTTGTAACCACCTAGAGGGGTGGGATAGGGAGGGTGGCAGGGAGGGAGATGCAAAATGAAGAGATATGGGGATATATGTATAACTGATTCGCTTTGTTATAAAACAGAAACTAACACACCATTGTAGAGCAATTATACTCCAATTAAGATGTAAAAAATAAATAATTAAATGAAAAATAAAATAAAATACATAATAGTGAAATGTAAAAAAAAAAATGAGAGAAAATGCTGATATTCCTTATAGTTAAGAATAAGTTTGAAAGGTCCTTGGCCAGATAAGTACAAAAACAAAGAGTAAACATTTAAAAATTTTAATAGCAGTTTGTCAGTGATTTTAAGTCTGTTGAATTCAATTTTTTTTTTTTTTTTTTGCAGTACGCAGGCCTCCCACTGTGTGGCCACTTCCGCTGCAGAGCACAGGCTCTGGACGTGCAGGCCCAGCAGCCATAGCTGCTGTTATTTTTAAAGAATAACATATAAGAATCTCAGCACATCATTTCCCCAAGTTTGGTGTCAAACAGAAGCATCAGTTGTTTTTCTTACAAGGTATGGAAAAACATTTTTAAAAGAAAAATTATGTTAGATAAAAAAACCATGAATATTTATGCTACTTCTAATTTATAGTAGAAGTTCTTGTTCTTTATGTTTTGATTTATTTAATCTAAAAATAAACTCCTAGCTATATTCTTCTCGTAAGAAATGTGATATCCAAAAAACTTGAAAGATAAAGAAATAAGTGCTCTTTAAAGATTTACTACTAATACTGTATCTCTGTTTGCTGTTGAAATACAGTCTATGATTACCATAGCAATAAATATGCTAAATATTTCTCATTTGCTAATATATTTTATGAAAGTCTCTCATTCTGACAGCTTAAAAGGAACCTAAATTTCTCATTCTCAAATTCAATAAGGGAAATAGCCAGGGCTGATAGATTTACATGATCAAAGATTTGCTAAAAAGTAATGAAATCGTATTTCAAGGTTATATAATTTGCTCTTTCCAGAATGAATATGTATATGTAAGTTACAAAATATCTACTCTTGTTGAATTAAATAATTTTTATACCCCCATTGATATGAGGGTGCTAATATTTTTGATGATTATATACTTCTCACACTGATAGACAAAAAAGATCATTCATCAAAAAAATCTTGTTATACAAATTAATACAAAAGAAAAATTATAGTTTAAAGTATTAAGAAAAGTTTTTTGTCAATCTATATGTTGGAAAAAAAATAAGACCCTGAAAAATAAGATCAAAAAAAGTGAATTTTGTGGCACATATTTTATCACTGTGTATAGTATGGTAATTAACATATACTGTTTATTTACTGGGTTAACAAATATTTAGGTAGCTACTGTGTACTAGGCCCTGTGTAGTTATGAAGAAAATATAGGAATCGACCTTATAGAGCTTATGGTTGCTGACAGGGCATCAGGAAAAACAACACAAAACAAAAACTCTACTCCTATGGGAGAGGCAGGAATACACGTTACATTCAGCATTGTATCTGGAGAAAGGGCAAGAACACTTGAAAAGGCCACTCCCCTGATACTGAGTTCACAGTGCCTGCCTGAGACTGAGGTTCAGTCAGAACCTCAGGAGGTATTTCACTCTCCCATCCTCTCAGTACCACACATAACAAAATAACAGTCAAACATAGCAGGGAGAGCTGAAAGACAGAGATGTTCTCTGGAGAGCAGTGTAGAGGGATAAACCAAAGTAAAGAGTTGATCAGATATTGAGATGAACCCTCTGACATATTAACCAGCATCCAAAACACCCCAAATCAGATTAGATTAACATAACTCACACTCTATAGAGCTAATCAAAGGAAAGTCTTGCTCATCTCCAGACATAAACAAAAACGTACGTACTTATTGTGCTATTCAACTTGTCCAGCATTCAACGAAAGATTATTACTTATACAGAATGGCTTAAATGGCAAGAAAACACAGTCTGGAGAGATAAAGCAATCATCAGAATGAGACAGCTACGTATGACAGATTTGTTGGGACTATCAGACAGGGATCACTAGTAGACTGCACAGTTATGGAAAGAATCATGAAATTGGAGACAGGTCATTAGAAACTAATTGAACTGAAACAGTAAGATTAAAGAAAAGTGGAAAAATAGTATCCAAGGGCTGCAGGAAAGTATCAAACAGTTTAAAGCCACACCAAAGTGTCAATGGAAACTATGGGGTATGTAGTAACAATGAAGCCCTCCACCTGTCAGTGGGATGGTAACAGAAGAGGCCTCGTGGGGAGCCTGAATTTACACCCCTGCCCAGCGGTAATGAGAAACCTCTCACCTGTGGGTGATAACAGACGCTGAGCAGGGAAACTGGAAACTTTCTCCAAAACTGGGAAGTACCGAGGTGTTATACCCCTCCATCTCCTGAGGTAGTGTCAGAGACAGCCAGATAACACAAAAGTTTTAAATGAGATCCAGAGTGTTATAACATAATGCCTCAGATGTTCAAATTTCAATTAAAAAAAATCATCCATCATACAAAGAACCTAGAAAATCTCAACTTGAATGAGAAAAAATCATTAACAGACATTAGTACTGAGATGACAAACATGTTGGAATTATCTGACAAGGATTTTAAAGAAACCATCATAAAAATATTTCAGCAAGCAATTACAAACACTTGAAACAAATGGAAACAATAGAAATTCTCAATAAGAAACAGAAAATCTCAATAAAGAAAGAAAATATATGCAAAATAATGTAACAGAATTGTAGAAGTGAAAAGAACAATAAGTAAAAAATTTTTTTAAAAATCAGTGCATGGGCTTGATGGCAGAATATAGGGGACAGAGGGGGAAAAATCATTGCACTTGAAGATAGAACAATAGAAATTAGCCAATGAACAACAGAAAGAAAATAGGTGGAAAGAAATGAACAGAGCCTCTGGGACTTGTGAGATAAGCATGGAAGGTCCAACATGTGTGCCACTGGAGTCCTAGATAAGAGGAGAAAGAGATGAAGGCTGAGAAGGCACTAGAAGGAATAATGGCAACAGTTATGATCTTACAGATTCAAGGAGGTAAGCAAACACCAAACAAGATAAACTCAAAGCAATTCATGCCAAGATACATCATAGTGAAACTTCTGAAAACAGAAGACAGAGAAAATCTTAGAAGCAGTCACAGTAAATAATGCTTTACCTATGGGGGAAAAAACAGATTTCTCAGAAGAAACCATTAAACTGATAGGACATGGCTCAACATTTTTCAGGTGCTGGGGGAAAAACATGATTTGTCTAGAATTCTATTTCAAGCAAAATTATCCTTCAAGAATGATGCGAAAGTGAAGACATTCTGAGATAAAAGAAAACTAAGAGATTTTGTCAGCAGTAGACCTATGCTAAAAGAAGGCTAACAAAAGTTCTCTAAAAAGAAAATAATTTTAAAAAATAAATCTTAGAACATGAAGAAAGAAGGAAGCAAAGAAAGGGGGGAAATGTGGGTATCATAGACTTTCCTTCTCCTGAGTTTTCTAAATTATGTTTGATAGTTTAAGCACAAATTATAAAACTGTCCAATGAGGTTCTCAAGCATCATAGAGAAAATATTTAGATAGATCTGTTATAAA
Source organism: Globicephala melas (assembly GCF_963455315.2). Classification (NCBI taxonomy): domain Eukaryota; kingdom Metazoa; phylum Chordata; class Mammalia; order Artiodactyla; family Delphinidae; genus Globicephala; species Globicephala melas. The sequence continues at coordinate 21,752,708 of NC_083326.1, read as the reverse complement.
TAGATGACAACACGGGGATGTAAAGGTGGGTTTCTATACCAACTGGATTGGTTTAATGGTGACACCAGTAGACTCTGTTATGTATACGTGTGGTTTTACTCTTTGATAGCGCCAAATTGTTTTCTAAATGAGGTATAATAGTTCCCATTTCTTTACATTCTCATACTTGTACTGTTAGACTTTTAATTTTTGCTAGTCTAATAAGTGTGAAAATATATTGCTTAATCATTTTAAGATGCACATCCCGGATGACCATAAATTTAGGCATCTTTTCATGTGTTGATTGGCTATAGTTTCTCCTCATGTGGATGCCTGTTGAATCATCCCACTTCCTAATATATGGTGGAAGTGTATTTATTGTCTGGGTGCTATGAATGCACTGGTAGCTCTAGGATCTGAAAAATAAGTTTGGGATCATTAAGAATTTTCATAAAGTTCTTGTATTCCTGAACACCAGGCCTCTGTACCTCACACTGGCATTCACAGCACATCACATATTTCCTGATGAAACTAATGCTTCTTTAAGGTTACATGATCCTGTTGGTTAATGGATTATTTTAATCCTGTGCAAATTATAGTACAACATATGATTAATGATCTTGAAGAAAATGAAGGAACCCTGAACTGGTGCTATCACTAAGAAAAGAACAGGCATGGTAAATGGTCTAAACTTATCAGTTAAAAGGGGAATACTGTTAAATTGGTTACAAAACCATGTCCCAAGTATATGCTGTCTACAAGAAATTCACTTTAAATATAAAGACACAGCTGGTTATAAAAAGGAAAAAGAGGATGGAGAAAGAATGCCGTGAAAAACATGAGCAGAAGAAAACTGGGGTTAGCTATATTAATTTCAACCAAATAAGATAGTTATGAACTGAATATTTCTGTGCTCCACCTTCCCAAATTCATATGTTGACACATTAACACTTAATGTGAGTAGTTGGAAATGAGGCCTTTGGGAGATAATTAGGCTTAAATTAGGTCATCAGAGTGAGGCCTCATGATGTGATCAGTGGCCTTATAAGAAGAGGAAGATCTCCCCACCTACCCCTACCCCAAGCATAGAGGAAAGGCCACATGAGGACAAGGAAGGCAGCTATCTGCAAGCCAGAAAAAGAGTCCCCACCAGACCCCAACATGTTGGCACCCTTGTCTCAGACTTCCAGCCTCCAGGACTATGAGAAACAAATTTCTACTGTTTGAACCACCCAGTCTGTGGTATTTTGTTATGGCAGCCTGAGCTGGTTAAGACAATGATGTAACCAGAAACCTTAAACAAAAACTAAATTCACAACCAAGATTCAATAATCAATTAAGAAAAGCCAAATCATAAAAGAAGCACCATATTAAACACAACGTATTCCCTT